>NC_043704.1:109901586-109910987 GCF_006229205.1 Suricata suricatta
TTGTATTTTCCAGGCCTGCCTCGGTTCAAAATTCCAGTCCATGCACTCTTTATGCTACCACAGATGGCGTTTTTGTTTTGGTTGCTGGCTTCTTAGAGGGAGTAATCGGTTTGTCTTGGCTCAGGCTGGGATTTCGGCTGACCCTGCCTGAGGCGAGATGCGCAGCAGGAGGTGAAGTGCGCACCGGCTCAGACCCAACCCCCAGCGGGGATCCTGTTAGCATTGGGGGAGGAATGAGTGCGCAGCTGTTGCCTGAGGCAGCGCCGGGTGCTGCTGGAAATGAGCTGGGAGCTCCTGTAGCCTGTGCGCGCGCACCCAGGTCTCCACTGCCGCCAATTCCCTGTCGGGATCACGCAGAGGTGGGGGCTGTTTATTCCCTGTTGGCACCCGGGATTCAGGTTTCACGGGGCCAATGCTGGGGGCAAGATGCACCGTGGAAATGAGGTGTGTGTTCCCATTCCCAAAACCGAGGTCAAAGTGAGCACCCCTATCACCGTCGTGGCAGCGGTCGCCGACTCCTCGCCAAGATGGCGCCCGGCTGGAAGCTGTTCCTTCCCTTGCACCACCTGGGTTCGGGATTTAGGCTACCCAGCAGTTATCTATGGAATGAGCTTCTCTCTCCAAGCGCAGTTAAGCGTTCTTTACCTCTTCCCCAGAGACAGTACTATGAGCGTGTTCAGTCTCTCTGTCTCTTCCCTTTGTCTCTCGGGCTCCGCGCGCTTGCCCTGTGTTGGGCTGGGCTCCCACCTCCCCTGCCAGTCTCGGGCTGGCCCGTTTTCCAATCTCCCCAGTTCGCACTCACTCACTCAGGTATCCTTCAGGTTCTCTTCCTTCTGGAGTCCGTATTTTCTCCTTCCGCTCTTACAGATGAGAGCAATGTCCTTCTCAGTTCGATCGATGGGACAGATGAAGTTTACAGAGCTCCCTTCCTCTCCGCCATCTTGGCTCCTCCAAAGTTTTAAATTTTAATCAAGAGTGGTTTATTTTTACTTTGGTTGCCTGTGCTTTTAAGTTCCATTGCCAAATCCAAACTCCTGCATATATGCTTCCATATGTTCTTTGAAGAGTTCTAGAGCTACCTATTTTAAATTCAGGTCTTTGATTCATTTTGAGTTAATTCTCATATATGGTGCATGATAAAGTTCTAATTTCATTCTTTCGAATGTTGATACACAGTTTTCCAGAACAATTTATTCAAGAGACCATTCTTTCCCCCATTGAATGGTCTTCTCATTCTTGTCAAAAATCAATTTACCATAGATTGATAGACCATTGAGTTTATTTTTATATTCTCAATTCTAATCTATTTATCTATTCTTATGCCAAAACTACACAGTTTTGATTACTGTAGCTTTTTAGTAAATTTTAAAAGCAGGAAGTGTGAATCCTTCAAATCTGTTCTTTTTCAAACATGCTATTACTTTCTGGGCCCCTTGAGCTTCCATAGGAATTTTAGCTTGGGCTCATCCATTTTGCCAAAAAAACATCACTGGGGTTTTGAAAACACTAGGGAAAACACTGACCCCTTTAATTAGGGAGCACTCTCACAGGAAGCTGGGGAGAAAGAAGGATGAGTGTATTTCCAGATGCACCAGCCCGGCATGGCCTTTCTGTTCCACTGACCTGGAGGAGGGAGGCGGGAACCTCAGATTCTCACTGTTCTTAATGAGTTTTAGTAGATTTTCCTGAATAAGGGTTTCTTCATCTGCTGTATGCCCTTAGGACCATTTCCACAAACTTTATAAGTGGTTGTTTGTTTTAAAATATTTTTTCCTGTTTTTCTGCAAAATGGGTACACAATGCTTCTCACACTATCATGTTGCAAATGGAATTCTCTTTAAATATAATTTTAAAACAACATTGATAATTTATTAAGCTTTCCAGAGAACAGACTTGTCCCTTCACAAAAAGCCAGTTTGAGTTATGAACTTGTTAATAAAAGAATGATATATCTAGGCCCTCAAGTAATCACACATTGGCCTGTAGCATTTTTTTTCAACAAAATCAAAGCTTTAAGTGTTTTTTTAAAAATGAGTATCTTTTTGGTGACTTGGTTTGTTTCTTTAATTCAAACATTTTATTTGAAACACTTTGTACAAGTACAGGATTGCAAAGAAAAGTAATTTGATTAATTTTATAAAATATATTTCCCTTTTTATTATATATATAACACATTAATATATATGTTATTAAAGGTTTAAACAATACAGTTCTGTATCCCTATAGAACTTTAATGCATTTATATATATATAATCTATGTGTAATTATAAAATAAATACATCTGTTTCTCTGCAATTTATATTTTTCACTTCATAATAGATCTTAGGAAACTATATTCATTATTTGATATGGATCTTCTTCATATTTATCTATAATAGCTGTAAACTATTTCATAATGTGGATTGCCTCAATTTATTTTAGTTAAAATTTTTTAAAAATGTTTATTTATTGTTGAGAAACAGAGAGACATAGTGGGAGCAGGGAAGGGGCAGAGAGAGAGAGAGACAGAATGTGAAGCAGGCTCCAGGCTTTGAGCTGTTAGCACAGAGCATGACGGTGGGCTTGAACTCACAAATGCAAGATCATGACTTGGGCCAAAGTCAGATGCTTAACTGACTGAGTTACTCAGGCACCCCTAAAACACTTCTCCATTGACGAACATTTAGGGTTTTTTTAAAAAAAACTTTTAATTCTAATTATTGCTAATTAAAATTTATTGAACACTATTCACCTCTGTGTGTTGGGGTTCTGCTACATGAAACAGAAACTTCAAATAATAAGGTAAGTTCGAAGTCCCTCCCTTTGCTTTACCTCTAGTATCCAGTTACCAAGACGCTCAGAGGGAGGGTTGGTCGATGATGTTATTGCAGTTTTAATAGGTCAGAATCAAAGATTCCGAGATCTCTTAGTCTTTCCTTCAGGGTCACAAAAAGGCTGTTCCAGTTTCAGACCTCTCCTCCATATTCCTGGCAGAACAAGGAAGACACACAACATGCAAATAGGGCCTATGACCTGCAAAGGTGCTTTCCTGAACACCCTGCTGTTGTTGGCCAAATTGTGCTCCCCTCTACAAATTCGTAATTTGGATTACTAACACCTAGTATCTCAGTATGTGACTGTGTTTGAAGACAGAGTCTTAAAAAGGTTATTACATTAAAATGAGGTTTTTAAAATTTATTTTTATATGACTCATTTTTTATATGAAGAGGAGACTAGGTCAGAAGGAAGACCATGTGAAGATGCAAGCCATCTACAAGCCAGTGAAAGAGGCCTTGGTAGAAACTAACTCTGCATACACTTTGGTCTCAGACTTCTAGCCTCCATCATTGTGAGAAGATAAATATCTGTTGTTTAAGCCACCCACTCAGCGATATTTTGTTATGTCACCCTAGGATAGGAATCTAGTACACATATTTCAATGATTATTTATTTATTTATTTATTTATTGCTTACATCACATTACCTAGAAAACCTGAAGTATGTCACCTGGTTATTTATCCTTAGACGCAAGGAAGGCTGAGAAATATGATTGTGGTTTTTTTTTTTTTTTTTTTTTTTTTTACTGAGTTCATTGCTGCCTCTATCAAAACCAAGATTCTGATACTAAGGGAAGAGAGCATACAAAATAATGGGTATTCTCTGCATCTAAGTTCTTTACTTTTATAATCTTACTTAGTCCTTATAAGTCTAAAATATTTTACAGATATATAAATCAAGAAGTCAAATAAAAGGTCACCTGATTGGACCACAGGCTGTCTGACTAGAACCCTCAATCCATCTAAGTTATCTCGGTGTTTTTTTTCCTATTATAAGTAATATCATATTTAAATTCCTAATACATATACTTTTTTTGTATTTGATAACTAGATTTTTAGAAACTAGATTATTAGGATTCCTAGGATTATAACTATTGCAGTTCATGTTGTTATGGTTTAAATAAGAATGCGCTAGTTAAACTGCCTTCTTAAAAGGCATTATCAAATGATATTCCCACCAACTGTTTGTAAGTGTTCGTTTTCTCTTCAGTGCTGGGTATTAACAATCTTATAAATATTTTGCTAACCTAATGGGTCAAAAAAGGATATAACATTATTTTTAAATCTCCCTTATTATCACGGAGGTAAAACATCTTTTCATACATTTATTGGCCATTTGTAATTTGGCTCTTTTATTCATTTTTCTATTTGATTATCCTTTCATATTTATTTATATGGGCTCTTTATATATTCTGAGTATTAATCATTCTTATACTTGCTTTATATGTTATTTTCCAATTTATAATTTGTCTTAACCTAGTTTAAGGAATCTTTCTCAAAACAAATACTGAATATTTTTGTGGTGAATTCTGACAGTCATGTTTTTCCCAGGAAGATCTTCGCCAATCACAGTTATGGATGTGTATATCTACTTGCAGTTCATTTTACTTTTATAAGTGTTAGTTTGTAGTTTTTATTTGAGTTTAACACTTAGCTCTTTTGCCTACTTGGAAATTTTTTTATATGCATTGTGTGAGGCTGATGTAACTTTATTTATTTATTTTTTTTACAAATTTTTGGCTGATTGTCCCAGTGTTATTTTTGATATTGTTAATCCCCTAATTTTTACAAAAATATAAAGGTAATTTTTTTGTCTATGTAACACACTCCTTATGATCTTTTACTAGATAGGATTTTTTGCACCAAAACATCATAATTATATTTCATTTACACTTAAATCTGAAGATGGAAAACATGTTTTGGTAGCTTTATCACTAAAACATTTGTACTCTTTCCTCAGTTCATGGCAACATTCTTTTTCACCAGGCGTTTTAACATTATGATTATATTCTTTATGAGATATGTATCGGCTTTGGGGGGATTCTCAAGTGGTTGGAGAACATGAATACTTGGTTTTCCACCGAAACTTTTATACTAGAGTTATTTTTAGTTCCCATTTGTCTGCAGATTGAGATGTTTGATGGAAACTACTTTATCTCAAAGATTTATTCAATCCCTTTAGCCATTTGAAAAATGAAAGTGAATCACAAACACAAAGAGCTGGTATAGTTTTAGTACTTAAGAGCTTCCCACTGAAAGGGTTAATATTTCCACATTACAGAAAACAGAAGGCTTGTAATTCCTAGAGAATTAACTGGAAGAGAAGAGCAGCCTGACCCAGAGAAATTCCGCAAGGGTCCTAGAGAAGTTCCAAGCATTCTGAAGGTTGGTACTCAAGCTGGCCTGTTTTTTGAGCCCGTTGCTCTGTGAAACAAGGCATTTTCTCTGATACTTGAAGTTGGAAGAATCAGTATATATT
Source organism: Suricata suricatta (assembly GCF_006229205.1). NCBI lineage: Eukaryota > Metazoa > Chordata > Mammalia > Carnivora > Herpestidae > Suricata > Suricata suricatta. The sequence continues at coordinate 109,906,882 of NC_043704.1, forward strand.
TAACGCTGCATATCTAAAAATACCTTTCAAGTTTACTTAGAAATTGAGGCAGGAGAATTAGTTTTTGGGAAAAGGGAATTAGGGGGATTCTTTTAAAGCAATTAGACAAATGAAATGACTAGTCAAGTATCAATGTTATTCAAAGTTAATACTTACTAGAACCTGGAAAATTTGGCTGTAAATATTCCTGCTTTCTTGATAAACTGAAATCTGTTTTGTTTGCTTTAGAAGGAATGCACTAGATGTTTCTACAATGAAAACAAAGCACAATTTGTCTTTTTTGTAAATTGAATATGTATATATTTGATTTTCTTAAGATGAGATTTACTTGTATGTGTTTTCTCTAAACTTGGGAAAATTGATTTATTCTGTTAATACTGCTGGTTACAGACTAGTCTATCTCTCTAACTTTATACTAGTCTATTGTTTAAAATTTTTTTAAATGTTTAGTTATTTTTTAGAGAAAGAGAGACAGAGTGTGAGTGGGGAGGAGCAGAGAGAGAAGAGACACAGAATCTGCAGCAGGCTCCAGGCTCTGAGCTGTCAGCACAGAGCCCCATGTGGGGGTCAAACCCACAAACCATGAGATTATGACCTGAGTCAGTCACCTATCCAATTGAGCCAACCAGGTGCCCCCATACTGGTCTATTTCTAAGGTATCTGCATTGTTTCAGAGTCAAGGTATCTGGCAGGAATATCATGTGCTAAAAACATGAATTGAAGAGTGTTACTAGATGGAAGAAGTAATTTACACTTTTTGAAATGTTTATTTACTTATTATTTGAGACAGAGAGAACATGTGTAAGCAGGGGAGGGGCAGAGGGAGAAAGGAAGATAGAGAGGGAGATAGAGAATCCCAAGCAGGTTCCTCATTGTCAGCTTAACTATGAACTATGAGACCCATGAACTATGAGATCATGACCTGAACCAAAACCAAGAGTCAGATGCTCAACAGACTGAGCCACCCAGGCCTCCCGTAATTCACATTTTTAAAAAGATGAATTATGAACTATTATATTATGAAGATGAATTTGTGTGAAATTCTGAACATTTTCTTTCAAGGGATAGATACCTATTTAAATTTTTAACAAGCATTTCCCACTCTGCCTTTTGATTACCCTGGTTGTCTTTATCCAGCAGTTCATACTTTGCAAGCTCTCTCCTTATTGCTGGGGATGCAAACACTATATGAATTAAATATGTTGTCTATGGAGTACAGTAAATTTAGAAGCCAATATCATGTAAAACAGTTTATCTTGACTTTCTTTGACAGTTGTCACAAAAATTACTTCTGTCCAGTACACAGCCTGAATAGCTCCTCAGAGCCAATCCTTTCCTATGATCTGAGTAAGGAAGCTCTAAGCTCATTGTATATGTCAGGTCTTTTACTTTCAGGTAAGTGAAAAGAATAGCTAATATAAACTCCTCGCTTAAAAAGTACTAGATGTTCCTATACTTTTAAATGAAAATCAACAAAACAAAAACTGAACAACTCAACAAACTTTCTACAGAAAACCCACATCTCAGAACAAGCACTCTTGCAAGAGAGTGGTATACTGAAAACATCCTTGACTTTAGGCTATATGGCTGTTGGGTTGAATCCCAGGCTCCCACCTGTATCTCAAGGGAATTTTGGCAGCAATGAATTTCACTTCTCCATATTGCAGTTTGCTCATCCTGAAGTGAAGTTGCAAATGCCTAAGTCATAGATTGTTATATGTAATAGGAGATTTACCATATAAAGGCCCCATAGTACCCAGCAATAGAGGGCTCTTCGATTCTAGAAAATCCATTCCTTGACTAGCTTTTCCTCCCTCAGTTTTAACTAAACATTGAGTTTTCCAGAGATTTTAATACTCCAATTTCCCAAACAGTACTAAAATAGGTAGGATTGAGGACGAGGACAGTAAGGCATATAGCCTAGAGAGGTAGAGTAGAGAGGATTTAGTTACCTGGGCAGAAACAGAGCCTATGGAGTTTTCAAAAAATGAATTACAGCATATTGTTAGCAATCATGAACAATTCTAAGAATACTGTCATGATGGTTGATTTTATGTGTCAACTTGAACTTGAACAGGCTAAGGGATGCCCATATAGCTGGTAAACATCATTTCTTGGTGTGTCTGAGAGGGTGTCTCATGAAAAGATTAACATTTGAATCAGTAGACTGGTAAAGAAGATTAATTACTCTTACCAAGGTGAGTGGGCATCATCCAATCTACGTAGGGCCTGAATAGAGCAAAAAAGGCTGAAGAAGAATAATGTTCTCTCTCTGACCTGAACTATTCATCTTCTGCCCTTGAATGTTGCCATTCCTGGTTCTTGGGTCTTCTGTCTTACACTGGATCTTATACCATTGGCTTCCCCTATTTTCAGGCATTCAGACAATAACTGAATTATACCACTGACTTTCAAGGTTTTCCAGCTTGCAAATGGCAGATTGAGGAGTGCTGAGGCCTTCATCACCATATTAACCAACACCTAGAATAAATCTCATTTTCTAGAAATCTATGCATCTCCCATTGATTCTGTTTCACTGGAGACCCCTGACTAATACAACTGATTTTTGTTGTTTTATATATTCAGATTATATTCAAAACATGAAATTTGGAGTAAGAAGATATGGATTTATTCCTACTTCCACCTATTACTACCTAGTTCTTCATCAAATATCTTTGCCTATTGAGGCCTTGGTTTTTTCATCTGTAAATTGGCAACAAAAATTTCACACTGTGTCTAGCTGATGTGATTATTCGGAGACTAGATCTATTACTGTAGGAGATAAGTCTTTGAAAGTATAAAGCCTCATACAGTTATATATGCACAACATATGTCTATATATCATCTATATCCATACATACATATAACATATACCAGAAGAGGTATAAAAATTAAGACAGATTGATAATATTTAAAAGTACTACATAACTCCAAGGGAAAACTCTCAAGGAAGTAAGTAGATATTTTGAATACATAAAACCAGTTTATGTAGATCATATAAAGTCTCATACACTTGTGAGGCACCTAAGTGGCTCAGTCAGTTAAGCATTCAACTCTTGATCTTGGCTCAGGTATTATCTTACAGTTGGTGAGATGAAGCCCCAAGTTGGGCTCTGTGCTAACAGCTTGGAGCCCGCTTGGGATTCTCTCTCTGCCCCTCTGCCACTTGCCCACACATGTGTACTCTCTCTCTCTCAAAATAAATAAATACACTTAAGAAAAATTCTCATGAGGGCACCTGGGTATCTCAGTTGGTTAAGCATCCAACTTGGGCTCAGGTCATGGTCTTGTGCCTTGTGGGTTCAAGCCCCACATGGGGCTCTATGCTGACAGCTCAGAGCCTGGAGCCTGCCTAAGATTCCATGTGTCCCTCTCTTTCTGTCCCTCCTCCTCCCCTGCTCAGGCTCTATCTGTCTGTCTTTCAAAAATAAACATTTAAAAATAAGAAAAATTATCATGGGTTTGTAGCACACACACATATAATATTTATTATGAGAAACCTAGGACTTCTTAGCAAATAAAGCTAGTCTATTTCACTAGAAAAACTTGGAGATTTCATTACTAGATTTTACACTGATTATTAACAAAAATGATGTATTAAAATTTGATAAAAGTTTTAACTTGTTTTAGAAAATTAAATAGATAATTCTTTTTTTTTATTTTTATTTATTTATTTTTTATAGTTTATATCTTTTTTTGAAATTTTATTTTATTTTTTTTACTTTATAAAGCTTCATATTTTTTTAACATATGCAATTATTTTCCATCATTTCCAATACAGTAGTTACAATGACACTCCAAACAGAAAAGCAAAGTAAAAAGTCAAAACACCAACTTCTATTTCATGTAATTAGACTTATACAGAAATTAGAAGGTTAAGTAACAACTAGTTGATCACCTAATTTCACAGCTATCTGAAGTGGCAATCGTTATATAGCAGCTTATCTATGATATCAAGATAAATGATACAATTTTTTACTTGTTCATAAGCTACAACACAGCCTGCTTAATACCTTTCCTTAAATTCCACCTCTATACTACAATATACTTGAGGTCCATGCAAAAAAGTAGCTACCTTTCATGTAGGAAATGGATGATTAAGTCTT
>NC_043704.1:109911087-109981633 GCF_006229205.1 Suricata suricatta
AAATAAATTTCAGAGGCTTGGGCCCTGGACCTTGATTCCTGGAAACAAAAGTTTATTTTCACTTGATAGTATGATTTAGCCATAGAAAGTGTGTTGCACAAAAAGCTTTATGCAGTACAACATAGACAACAAGCTCTAGTTAATCCAATAATGTAGGGAAGGATGGTGTGCATATACATTTAACTGTCCAGAGAAACTTCTTCACTTAAAATTTTTTTTAACATTTATTTATTTTTGAGAGAGAGAGATACAGAGCTCTCTAAGCACAGAGCCTGGCACAGGGCTTGATCCCATGAACCATGAGATCATGACCTGAGCTGAAGTCTGCTGCTTAACCAACTGAGCCACCCAGGTGCCCCAAAGCTTCTTCACTTTAAAATTATGCATTGGATCTAGAACATTTAAAAACTTCAAATAGACTCCAAATGAAAAATAATGACAGAAATTAACTAGAGCTGGAGAAAGAATAATACCACTTACTCAAAAAGTCTGTACTAAGAATTCAAGGGAACAGATAGTTTATACATCCACGGTATGTTTAATGAGATTTCAAGAAAGCACTCTATTTAAAATTGGTAGCATGTTTTGGTCACATTGGCAGAGCATAACTCTTGTGTCTTCTTTTTTTAATCTGAGTGCAAATCTAATTTTTGCTATGTCAAAGAGACCCTCAAGTACTTTTAAAATTCTCTTATAAAATATTTCTTTATTTGGCTCTAAATGTACAGTTGGCCCTTGAACAACAGGGGATTGAACAGTGTAGGTCCACTTACACCTGGATGTGTGTGTGTGTGTGTGTGTGTGTGTGTGTGTGTGTGTGTGTGTTTTATAAGTATGGCACTATCAGTGTATTTTCCTTATAATTTTCTTAGTAATATTTTCTTTTTTCTAGCTTACTTTACTGTAAGAATATAGTCTACAATACATAGAACATACAAAGTTTGTGTTAATCAACTGTTTATGTTATTGGTAAGACTTCTGGTCAACAATAGGCTATTAGTAAAGTGCTCGGGGAGTCAAATTGAAAGTCAGATTTTCAACTGTGTGGGCAGCTGATGCTTGTAAGCCCCATATTATTCAAGGGTTAACTGTATATCCAATCAAGCCAAATTACATTGCATTTTAGGAAAAGAGAAAGTATAGTATGAGTATCTAATATTTTAAATCTACTATATTTACCAAGTATTTTTGACACATTGATATGTTTTTAGGCATCAATATTTATTAATATGAAATTTTCTATTTATACTACTGTTAAACTTTTATATTATATTGCAGTATGTTTGTGTAATTTTAAGAACATGAGAAAAGATTAAGACAGGTAATGTACTCTGAGAAAGTTTTCTCATTTGATATAAAGGGGAACTTTATGAAGGTCACGCTTTTCCAAAAACTTCCTCCTCTAAGTAGACAATGGCTTTGGGGCAACTGGGTGGCTCAGTCGGTTAAGCATAAAACTCTTGGTCTTAGCTCAGGTCATGATCTCATGATTCGTGAGTTTCAGCCCTGCACTGAGCTTTGTGCTGATAGCATAGAGCCTGCTTGGAAATATCTCTCTCCCTTTCTCTCTCTCTCTCTCTGCCTGTCCCCTGATTGCTCTCTCTTTCAAAATAAATAAATAAACTTAAAAGTGTTTTTAAAAAGTAGATAACAGGGGCGCCTGGGTGGCTCAGTTGGTTGAGCCTCCGACTTCGGCTTAGGTCAGATCTCACATTCGTGGGTTCGAGCCCCGCGTTGGGCTCTGGGCTGACAGCCAGCTCAGAGCCTGGAGCCTGTTTCCAGTTCTGTGCCTCCTACTCTCTCTGCCCCTCCCCCTCTCATGCTCTGTCTCTGCCTGTATCAAAAATAAATAAAACATTAAAAAAAAGTAGATAACAGTTTTTCTGAAGTATAAGGCCAAGTATCAATTTTTAAAAATAGTTCAAGACTGTTGAAAAGTAATTTATTATTTTTACAACCTCACCACACAGAATTTTATACTATAACTCCATTACTTCCCTGTAACCATATAACATTAAGGAAGAGAAGAAAATGGACTGACATCTTACAAATATTTTAATTAAAACTTAGCAGGCTGATTTTCAATCAGAAGAATGAATAACGTGAGTCAATAAGAGACTCGTAAGGAAGTGCTATTACTTTCTCCTCTATGTTCCCAGGGAATTATCTGTACTCTGTATCTAGAAATCATGTACATCTTACTAAAATTGTTTGTATACATACAAATTTCTCTTAAGAGAATGCTAAGTCCTCAAAGAGAGAGACAGTTTTATTATTTTTTAATATTTCTGGTATATTTAATATGTTGAATGAATGGCTAACTCTTCTTATGAAGGAGTATAAACATGATTTCGATAAATTACAAAAACCTTTATGACTATGATCCATAGTAAAAAAAAAAAACAATTTTACATTAGGATGCAAAATACAAATGTCTATCTTGCTATCTTTCTCTGGTTATCTATCTAAAACAAAAGAGTTCCCAATCAATTCTCCTCCTGACTCTTGGCAACACTCTCTTATTTTCTGTGCTAATCTATTTCATTTTTAAATAAACCTTATTTGCTTATTTTGGGAGAGAGACAGCATGCGTGAGCATGGGAAGGGTAGAGAGGGAGAGAGAGAATTCCAAGCAGGCTCTGCATTATCAGTGCAGGGGCTCAAACCCACAGACTGTGAGATCATGACCTGAGCTGAAGCCAAGAATCAGATGCTTAACCAACTGAGCCACCCAGGCGCCCCTAATCTATTTCATTTTTTAAAGAGTATTTTCAATGAACTGAGTTGATTTTATAAACCAAGTGAGTCATGACCTGCAGTTTAAATAACAGATTTGTGGGGTAAGAGAAAAATGTAATTATCAGTTTATCCCTAATTTAACTTACATACAGGAAACTAATAGAAAACAGGTATGTAGATGTTGGGCACTTTATATAATGTTCTGGAAATTCTGACAAAACAGAAAAGATACTTGAGTGTAAACTTCTGGAGAAGGCTTCAGGGAAGTTTAATTCCACTTGAACCTGAGCATTTTAGAATTTATATGTAAAGAAAGAAGTTGTGCATTCTAAGGAGTATAACAAATAAGACCAACAGCAGGAAAAGGCAGCAGGGAGTAAACAACTATAACCTGAGGAGATGCGACCTCAACCATAAGGATCTTGGACAGATGGTCTAAGAGAGATAAAATGGATTAAACACTAGACTAAGGACTCTATCAGGAACTCAAACCATATACTTTCTATATTTACCTATCACCTATATATGTTTTTTTTTCTAAAGATCAATGTAGCATCATTAAACAATATTTCTCTATTTGGTGAAAAATAATATATACAGGGACCACAATTAGCCTACTTTTTAAATTAAAAAAAAACTTTTTAAATGTGTATTTACTTTGAGAGAGAGAGAGAGTATGTGTGCATGAGTGGGAGAGAGGCAGAGAATGAGGGAGAGAGAATTCCAAGCAGGCTCCACACTGTCAGCACGAAGTCTGATGCAGGGCTTGATCCCACAAACCATGAGATCATGACCTGAACCAAAATCAAGAGTCAGGTGCTCACCCAACTAAACCACCCAGGTGCCCCTAGCCTTTTTTTTTTTTAATGTTTATTTGTTTTTGAGAGGAGGGTTGGGGCACAGGGAGGGAGTGACAGAGGATCTGAAGTGGGCTCTGTGCTGACAACAGGGAACCCAATGTGGGGCTGGAACTAAGGAACTGTGAAGTCATGACCTGAGCCAAAGTTGGATGCCTAAGCAATTGAGCCACCCAGGCACCCCCACAATTAGCCCATTAAAATGTCATGAGAAAAGTAACAAAAATCAGACTCATTTGGAAATAGCTGAAAAAAGGTGCCTGATGATTTCTGAAGCTGAACAATGTGTGGAATGAACCCTTACTGTTGTGAGCCTGGCTAACTGGGGACATGCTGGCAGCAATGACAGGAATGGAGAAACTGGGAGTGATGGTCTGTTTTAGTGGGCTGACTGGAGTGCTTTTGAGGTTCCCTCCTAATTCAGTATTTCAACAGTCAATCTTATCTTTCTACACTGGAATGATTAATAGTTATTTTTAGCTAAAAGTTGTGTTTTTTTGGGTTTTTTTAGCCATAAATTTTTAATCTGTTTGGCAATTGGCAGTTTGCTCACCTCTGGTATGACATAACGTCAAGATGTAATTTTTAGGGTAAGAATGATTTCTATTTGCATACTTGGAACTAGGATGAACTTCAGTATCTAGGCAGTTTACTAGGTAGTTTACTAGCAAACAGGCAAATTAGCCGAACCATATTGCTTTGGATATGGCTCTCCTAATCTCATGGTTGACCATTGTTGAGATTCAGCATATAATCCTAGGTTCAAACAATCAAACAAATACACGAGCTACCAAAAAATTAAATAACAAAATAAAACCAACTACATCATGGAAATATTTTGAAAACTATACAAAACTTGACCGAAGTTATTTTTTTCTTTCACAATGAAAAAAATTATTGGCCTTAAGCATGATTTTCAAAAACCATTACTTTTCTATCCATTAGATTTCTTTTTTAAAATTTTTACATTTTTTAAAATTTATTTTACTTTTTGAATTAAAATTTTTTTTAATGTTTATTTATTTTTGAGAGAAAGAACACATGAGCAGGGGAGTAACAGAGAGAGAGTCATAGACTTCGAAGCAGGCTCCAGGCTCTGAGCCGTCAGCACAGAGCCCAATGCGGGGCTCGGACCCACAAACCATGAGATCATGACCTGAGCTAAAGTCAAAGGCTTAGGTGACTGAGCCACCCAGGGGCCCCTATCCATTAGATTTCAAACTTTCTCAACAATACGGTCTTCATCCCCTACCACTTTCACGTTTTTCTTTTTCTAAGTCACTAAACTAATAAAACACAAGAATTGCCTCTGATAGATACATTTTTCAAAAACTAAATCCAGCAGATACAGAAATGTAGCAGAGAGCACTGTTTTATTTTAATTTTTAAACACTCAAGTCAATTCTCATTGAGCCACAGAATATTCATTGAGTGTTATTTTCATGACTAGTTTTATAATTTGGGACCCATCCATTTGAACAAATCAGAAGTTTTATAAATAATACCTTTCTATGATTGAGTCACTTTAAAACCATGATTTTATGTGAACTGAAAATGTCTATTTGGTTAGTTTTTGTTTTGTTTTGTTTTTTTCTCAGAGTGAAAAGACACCCATGATGAAGGTAATCATGAATACAATAGAATAAAACATTAAGATTTACAGGATTACTGTTACAGTTCGAATGGTAGTATTGTACACAGAGAAGAAATGCACATCTTACAACCTTAGAATGTGTTCAGATGTTTGGAGCATATGACATAGTATAACACTTCATAATTACAAAGCACCTTTCTTGATAGAATCTATTTCTTACGTTCTCATAGTTTCTTGGGTGTTGGTACAAAGATACATTACTCTATTTATGAGGTGAAGTGTAACTCGGCAAATTCCTACAAAGTCCATCTGAGTTGAAGAAAGAAGAAAAACTAAGTGAGGTGAGCAGATGTTTGTGTGTGCGCGGTCTCTACAGTCATGGCCTGCACGACTGGTAGAAAGAATGATTTCAGACTCCCACGCATAGTGCTGCAATAGGTTCTGTCCCATTAAGAGTTAATATTTCAAAATATCCTTCTTGAATGTCAGGTGATATTCTGTTAAGAGTCACCTTTTTTTTCTAGGCCCTCTGAATATAATTGCTAATAATGACAACCTTTAGGAAAAACTGAGACACCAGTCATGGAGGATTAAAATATTGCAAGAACAATTTACTTCCTTCAGGTAAAGCAAAACTGGAACTCAGTAAGCGTTATTACTTCCGTAATCCCATTTAGATATAACATCTTGTGGATGAGTAAGAACATGAAAATATTATTCTTCCCGGATGACAATAAATCCTATAAAGAACTAATTATTCACAATCTAGTCACTCTCTCTGTAAGTTCTTTGCAGTAAGTTTAAATGATAGAAAGAGAAAAGGTAGTGCTAACCGTGACAAATTCCAAGACCATAACATCATGGAAGAGGTTTAATTTTAGATAAGAGTCTGAAAAATGCATCCGAATCATGACAAGAGAAATAATTCCAAGGCGCTTGAAATGTGATACTACTGCTGACTGCTGAGAATGTAATTATTATAAAGAGTCAACAGTGAGTCTGCACTAAAATGTGATTTAGATGATCTTTCCGTCTGAGTAACGCAAAAAGGAGCATAATAAAAAAACAACTTTGCTAAGACTCTCGGAGAAAATATTCAAATGAAGCAACAACAGCAGTGAGAAACCAAATAGCAAACAGGACAAATCAAAAGAGGACTTTTTTGAGTCCTTAGACATTTGGGGAAAACAATGAAGTTAGCAGAGTCTGGGAAAGCCAGCAGTGATGAGCCATAAATCACAGTTCAGTGGTACTAACAGCACTGGCTCTGCATAAATTTGGGAAGTAGGTGGATTTTTGCTTTGGCACCACCCAGTCCACTTTCAATTCAACATTTGGTGGTTGGCATGTGTGGTAGGATTGGATTGGGTAAAGGAAGGAGGATAGGGTGTGCTTTCTCAAATTCCTTTAAAATTTCCCCCTTTGGGCACTTTTTTTTTTAAAGTATTTATTCTAGAGAGAGAGAGAACAAGAGAGACAGAGCATGAGCAGCGAAGAGGCAGCGAGAGAAAGGGAGACACAGAATCTGAAGCAGGCTCCAGGCTCTGTTAGCACAGAGCCAGACATAGGGCTTGAACTCATGAACCATGACATCAGGACCTGAGCTGAAGTCAGATGTTTAACTGACTGAGCCACCCAGGTGCCCCAGGCACGTTTCTTAACTACTGTCATCCTTTACGTATCCATTTTATGTGCCTCTACCAGGAAGGCTATCAGGTCAGCTTTTACTTCCAAAGACTCTTTACTGTTCATCTCAACTAAATACTCCCCCATATTTCTGTCTGAAATCTGTCTGATAAGCCCTGTGAGCAATAGGAAAACATTATAAAGCCTTCTTTTTGGCTGAGCTGGAAGATCCTATCTTATTCTATCTCTCTGAGTTTTCGATTTCTCATCAGTAAAATGGAGTCAATATACCAACATTATAGGATTGTGGTGGGGAGTCAAAGGAAATGCTTATATAGCTGTACCCAGGAGTTTGCACAAAGTTTGGTCTTCCACATCATGCTACTAAAGATCTGCAAAGATAGTGTGTAGTAGCTCTAAAATATTCTTTCTTTTTAAAATCTCAGCCCATCTGAACTATAACAGTACATTCTCATCAGTCACAGGTACATATATGGTCACTATTAAAAGGATCCTCAAGGTTGAAGTAATTAACAAAATCTGGTGGGCATATTTTATAAGCAGCTCAAAAAAGCCTTTATAAGTGGTGTGGTACATCTGGGAGATAAACTTCTGCCCTGCAATTCCTAATGTCACTGCTTTTAGGGGAATAGTTCATATTTGAAAACTTCCCTGGTACAGATAAAACTTCCCTGTGGCCCATACCATAGAGAGAGACTGAGGGGGATCTAGAGCCCTTCTGTTCTGTGGTATCCAAGGCAGCACCAAAGAACACACGCAATTTGAAGGAGAAAAAAAACCCGTAAAATCATTTTTGATGTCTGATCTGGAAATAATCATTCTTTTCTGAAATTTACCTGTCTACAGAAATAAGAAACTTATACATGAAGGCAGGGTCTCGATAGCTGTGTTTCTGGTAAAAAGCAAGGAATTCTCTAGCTTTTAGTTGACTAAACAAAAGCTGGCTTTCAAAAAAAACACACACACACATGTATCCTGGTTTCTAAAATTTTCCTACAAAATACAGCCTTTGCTTTTTTGTTTGTTTGTTTTTTGTTTTGTTTTGATTTTTAGGTAGGCTTCAAATACCATTTGGAGCCTAATTCAGGATCTGAACTCAAGACCCTGAGATCAAGACCTGAGCTGAGATCAAGAGATGGACACCCAACTGGCTGAGACACCCAGGTGCCCCAAAGCCTTTGCCTTTAAAAGGTGAAAGATTTAGGTGATTTGAAGAGAAACTAGAGTATAGAACTTTGGCTTTAAAGAAAACTAGCATTACATGACGATAAAACCCATACATCTTTTATACATTTGATATTTACACCCTTTAGAGTAATATGTACATTAAATTACTATAAAGTAAGACATAGACATCCTTATAAAATATTGTTATTCAGGAAAAAAGTTACCATATATAGAAAGAGGTTGAGATATTAAAATTGCAGATTTCTTCCATTTTTCCCCACGGACACCGGCTTTTAAGGGATACACTATTATAATTTTAGAGAAAAGCTTAAATAGTCTCACATTTGCAGATTTCTGATATATTTAACTCATTAGTGAAATGTGGAGTGTATTCCTCTTTGGGGATCTAAAATGCTATAGACAATAATAATGTGCTATTTGTCATAATAATAAAGTCATGAAATCAAATCATTTCACAATTTAACAGGTGGCATTTCTGACATAGTTATAAGTCACTGTATTTTTAATAAGTTTTAACTAATTGTCCACCAGTTTTGTGATTTAATATTAGTTAAGTGACTATTTTTCAACATAATTATTTTTTAGTCCGTCAATGTCGGCACCTTGCACTTCTTTCCAGTTTGCTACAGTGCTCGAGCTGGGAGGCTGGGCCAACACTCCATCTTGCTGTGGGCTGTGTCAGAGGAAGGATGTAGGTAACTCCTCTGGAGAGAGCATGCACAAGTTCCTGCATCCATAAAAGTTGGCATAAATCATTCCTCTTTTTATTTAGTGCACATCATAAAGATAAAGAAGATAATTAAAGAAGCCTGAACATATGGGAATAAACACATAAACCTGAGGCAGGACTATTCTCACTATGTTGATGATGATGGTGGTGGTAGTGAAGAACAATGATTATGTTCAAGCCTGAATAATTAACCCAAACTACATAAAACCATTTGTTACATTTCATACAGAAGGAAACTTGGAAAGGGGAGAGGAATGACACACTGGGCAGTTGGGAAAGCCTGAGAGCCTGAATCCTGCCAGAGGTACTATAGGGTGTGGTCATTTGAGACACCCTTGTCTGGCCACTCCCTGGTGACTATATTGTGGATTTGAGTCTTTCCCACCAGGCATGTTCCCTCTCACATCTGGCAGGAGCAAAGGCTGCAGCTTGATGGAACAAACTGCTTCTCTGATCCCAGAAAATGTCCATAGTGTTTGGAATTGAGTATGGATATGGAACCTTCCTGTGGCACCTATGCACAGGGCTAAAACTTGTAGCCTCTGGTTTCATTATCAGTCAGATGCCAAATGAAAAAGATAGACCCACCGGGTAGCCCCTGAAACAAGGCTTTGTTTCTGAAGTGCATCATGGTGAGCAGTCAGGCTTTCTATTGCTTATACCGTTAAAGTTAGACACATCCACCTATGGTATAAAACTGCAATTTAAGAGTAAGGATACAGAAATACAGATTGAAAGGGTATATGCACCCCAATGTTTATAGCAGCATTGTCACCAATAGCCAAATTATGGAGAGAACCTGAGTGTCCATTGACTGATGAGTGAACAAAGATGTGGTGTGTATATACAATGGAATATTACTCAGCAATCAAAAAGAATGAAATCTTGCCATTTGCAATGATGTGGATGGAGCTAGAGTGTATTATGCTGAGTGAAATAAGTCAGTCAGAGAAAGGCAAATACCATGTGATTTCTTTTTTTTTAATTAAAAAATGTTTGTTTCTTTTTGAGAGAGAGGGAGAGAGCAGGGCAGGGTTAGAAAGAGAGGGAGATAGAAGATCTTGATGCTGACAGCAGAGAGCCTGATGTGGGGCTTGAACTCATAAACCATGAGATCATGACCTAAGTCAAAAATAAGAGTTAGGATGCTCAACCAACTGAGCCACCTAGGTGCTCCGAAATACCATATGGTTTCACTCATATGGGAAGGGGGAAAAAAAAGAGAGAGGGAAGCAAACCCTAGGAGACTCTTAACAGTAGAGAACAAACAGAATTGATGGAGGGGAGATTGGTGGGGGATGGGCTAGATGGATGATGGGCATTTAAGAGGGCACGTGGTAGTTAGGATGAGTACTGGGTACTATATGTAATATGAATCACTGGGTTCTCCTTCAGGAAGCAATATTGCACTGTATGTTAACTACATAAAAATTAAAGAAGAAATTAGAAGAAAAATATACAAATGATATAAAAAGAAAGTAACAGTGTTAGAGCACCTCTGTTTCCTTCCCTACAGTACCCCAGGCCCGTTGTCACTTGCACTTCCATTTATCATATTTTAGTTGCAAGTATTCCCTGATGTCCCCTTCCTGACCAGAATTTTCTCCTGATAATTTTTCCTTTTATAGCTCTGAATTTGTCCTTGGTAACACTTACCACAGTTATATTTTTTCATTCACCTGCCAAACTATGATTAGTATCTGCCTTGCCTACTGGACTACAAATTTTAACATATCAGGAATTATATTTTTTAGCAGGGTTGTCATATTTAACATGGACGCAAAATAAAATAAAATAAAGTAAAACAAAAATAAAATAAAAGAAACAGACTATAGGACAACCAAATACATTTAAATTTAAGCTGAAGAACAATTTTTAGTATAAGTATGTTGTTGATCTAAAATTCAAATTTAACTGCAAATCCTGTATTTGCGTGGCAACATTTTCTAGTTACAATTTGACCTTCCATACCTACCATAGTCTTAGGAACATTGTAAAAGTTCAATTAAACTTTCTCGAATGGTCGTATGAAAGACTGCAGAAAGAAAAAAAAGTACCTTAAATCTGAGACAGCTGCTAACATAAAAGTAGGCATACTTGTATATTTGTAGACCATCTTCCTCAAAAACTCTCTTAAAGTAATTTCTCAAAAAAGAGGAGTAATCCATTAAGCTTATAGATTAAAGACTTTTATAGTTATTGATAAAAATGTCATACTAGAACTCTGTTCCTCTGAGTTTCGACCTGCTGAGTCCCTATATATCAGTGGTAACAAAAGTCACATACACACCATAGTATGAACTAACAGCTGAATTTGAGTCAAAAAGTTTCTTCTAATTTTTACAACATTGATTTAATATAGCAGATGAAACTTACATAGTAGACCGAGGTTGTGAAATAATTCACTGAGATCAAGTGCCACAGAAACAAGGAAACTGGCAAAGAACACTTATGAGGTCTTAGGTGAGCTCAGGTACTGTTATTCCTCAACATTGTAATTGTTTGACATACTTGTTTCCTATAAATTACAAAGCAGATCATTGTCTTCTCAGACCTTTTTTATGCTCATCATTTCTTTCTTGAATTTCAGCAAATACAAAACGCTTACTGTAAGCAAGATAGTGTCTCTAACAGATGAAAAGAATTTGTGTCACTTTTGAATATGAAAACATATATAGAAAGCATACTTAAGTGGAAATACATGCATTTTTCATAAAAAAATGCTACATTCCATAACTGTACCAAAGGCAAAGGTTGCAAAGTGTAGGAAGAAACAATTTATGTGAACACAAGTTAAGACATGCATTATGATAGAGTTTATTCCCTCTAATACACATGTGGTTGGGCCCCTTATCCTCCATGATTCATACAGCATTAGCCACTTCATTTGTTTGAATACTCTGTTTTAAAACACCACCAATAAAATATGTTCTATTATAGGTTTAAATTACTACTAATGTATGTAAGCACACTCCTGCTTTGCTGGGTTTTGACATGCTCCTCCTTATCACAATATTTTCGAAAACCACTTTGTGGCAGATTAAAGCTGAGCTACAAATTCCTTGCTATTCCTTCTATATGAAGCGGGGTCTAATCCTCATCTCTTTGAATCTGGGCTTTAGTCACACACACACACACACACACACACACACACACACACACACACACTCCCCAGAGCAGTGATAGAGCTTACTGGAAAAGCCATATCTGGAATTCTTTTACTTTTGACTTTAGTTTGTGAGATCTTTCACTAGAAATTCAAGCACTTTGTTAGGAATGGGACTATGATACTTCTCTTTCTTATTTGGTTTCTAGGAATTTGACCAATTATGTAAATATTCAAATTTATTGTCATAAAGTTGTTTATAATATCCCCATATTTTCTAAATTTTTTAAATGTTTATTTTTGAGAGAGAGAGAGAGAGAGTGTAAGCAGGGGAGGGGCAGAGAGAGAGGGAGACAGAGAATTCCAAGCAGGCTCCTGATACCAGCAAAGAGTTGGATGCAGGGCTCCAACCAAAGAACCCGAGATCATGACCTGAGCTGATATCGAGTCAGACACTTAACTTACTGAGCCACCCAGGTGCTCCAATATATATTTTATTTTTTTATTTTAGAGAGAGAGAGCAAGTAGGAGAAAGAGAGGAGGAGGGAGGGAGAGGGAGACTCTTAAGCCGGCCGCATGCTCAGTGCATGGAGCCCATCAAAGGACTTAACCTCATGCCCCTGGGACCATGACCTGAACGGAGATCAAGAGCTGGATGCCCAACTGACAGAGCCATCCAGGCACCCCCCTCCCTATATGTTCTGTGTAAGTTTTTGCATCTGTTATGTTCTCCATATACTTCTAATGGTAATTCTTTAAGACCCCCATCTCTCCTCACCACCCACTCTGTCTTCCTCTCCCTTTTCATCAAACTTCAAAGCCTCATAGTTTTCTCAAAGAAACAGTAGCATGTTTTCGCTTTGTTCTTTTTAGGTGTATTTGTTTTGTATTTTATTTTCATTATTTCCTAATCTATTAGGAAGGGTGAGGGGTAGAATGGATATTTCATAGGCAGCTGCAGCATGTCACATATCCACCTGAAAACTGCATCTATGTTCCATAGAAGGCTAAAGAAAAGAAATGTTAATTTCATAGAAGTACGTCTTCAAAAGTGGAAGTCTATGCATTATTCATTTCAAAATGATATATTTTGTAGTAAAGAATTTGGCCTCGCTGAAAGAGAGGTCTAGCTTTATTCTTGGCTCCAGGGAGGTAATCTCCAACTTCTTAGAAATACCCTCAGTGATAGGGGTACCTTTGTTATTCGTGGTAGGTCTTTGGTACCCACAACTGCTGTTCATGCTAGCAAGATGACTGGTGGATGCCTCCGATTGTATCTGAGAGTTTATGCTAATTATGATGACACATGTGGGCCTCTGGGCCCTGTGGTATCAGCCTGAGCTCTGAGAGGGCTGGAGACTGAGTGCAGCCATGTGGGCAATCACCCAGTCAGGCCCACGCAATGAAGCTCCAATAAAAAGTCTAGGCACGGAAGTTCAGAGGAGCTTCCATAGTTGTCAAGGCTCCACACAAACTGTCATACATTGATGCCAGGTGGAAAATGTGTCCTAAAGCCAATGGAAGTCTTGTGTTTGGAATCCTCCCAGATTCTGCTCTGTATTTTCCCTTGGCTGATTTTAACGTGTCATTTCTTTGTAATAAACCATAACTGTGTAAATAACAGCTTTCAGAGACTTCTATGAGTCCTTCTAGCAAATTACGGAAACTGAGGATGGTGGTGTGAAACATCAATTTGGACGGCCAAGTCACATTCCATCAGACCAAGAAACATACTTTATAGTTTATATGTCCAACAATGGGCAGGGAACTAGTATCCTCAGAGCAGTGGTTAAATGGAGAATTAGAATGGGCAGTTGGAACATTTGTTGTTTAAAATGGGCAGATAAAAGCAAGAATAGTTGGCTTATGCACCTTCATGAGTGTGCTCTCACACTCAAATAAGGGAAGGCCAAGGAGGATCTCTACTAGAGAGATTCCCCTGCTTTTCTGAGTAATCTGAGAAGAAGGAAGTGGGGAAGTATTCTGGTATGACTCTAATTCTTCCCACAGGGGAGGCGACTGCTATGACTAAACTGTTTCTTGTTTGCTCATTTCACCTCAACGTTTTTCTTACCTAATGCAGTGGTCCTAGAACCAGCCCCATGATTACTGGTGCCCAAAAAGCAGATAATCCCTAAACAAAAAACCGTACCTATATCTTTAAATTTTTATGTCAGAATTCCTAAGGGCCTGATAGGTTGGATTATGCCTTTACTCCGGCCGGCATAATTGGGATGGTGGGAAATATAACACATGAGTTGCTTGGTGTTGGAGAGCCCACAAGCTATATACCATGTAATCCTACCCTGTGCAAAGGGAGTGTGTTGCGGGGAACGCTTGCTAGGCCAGTATCACTACTGGGTATCTGGGCCTGCTTAGCAGCCAAGCCTCATGTCTTTTCCAAAGGTGAAAATCATTGGATAAAACTAGGAAGTTAATGGAGCCTGGGAAAAGAGTAGCTGAGGCTATGGGAGGGCGTAAATGGGTTATATGATGGAGGAAAATAAATACTACATTACTGCTTTGAGAGAGCTTCAGAAGAAGAGACGGTATGGTCTCATAGCTCAATTAACCAGAGGGGGAAGGACACTTCTGCTTTTGCACCCTGACAGGAATCCTACAGAGCCGAGGGGCATCACTGTGGCAGCCATTTTGGTTACACAGTGTGATGATGGACTGTACTGTTAACGACTGAGTGGGACTCTGGTGATGTGCCAGGATGTTTCAGTTCTTATATATAAAGTCACAACTGCTGACATAGTGCGATAGGGTATGACTCTGGCCTTGTCGTTAAGATTATAATGTTAATATTGATGATCAATTTGGGAAAATGAGTTAAAGCCTTCTCAAACATAATACTGATGGAAAATGATTGGCCTAAGGAAGAACTGAATTTAGCCAATCATCAGCTAATCTCTATGTTATACAACATTACATACGTTTACTCTAAAGTACACATAATGGTAAATCAAGGAGCAAAATATAAATGCAACATATGTAATGACTTTATAGATTTGGTTTTTCTAAATTTTTTTAATGTTTATTTTTGAGAGAGAGAGAGACAGAGTGTAACCGAGGGAGGGACAGAAATGGAAGCAGACTTCAGGCTCTGAGCTGTCAGCACAGAGTCCGATGTGGGGCTCAAACTCACAAACTGTGAGATCATGACCTCAGTCAAAGTCAGAAGCCTAACTGACTAAGCCAGTCACCCCTAGAATGGATTCGATTTTTCTTTAAACCTATCCCTTCCCTACACTGGCTCCTCCAAATGTGAGGCACATTCATATGATACTATGGTTGTGTATACCATATACAAGCTATACGAAATGTAGTTGCCCAGATAGATAGAATGGTCTCCTGTAAGACAGACTTGGCCAAAGGCCAGAAGGTAGCCTTTATAGGATAGCATTTGGTTTGGCCAAAGGAAAACTCTGGTCTTTGTACTTAGCCACTGAGAAGTAACTTTTTTTCTATGTTTTTATTTTTATTATTGAGACAGAGAGAAACACAGCATGAGTGGGGGAGGGACAGAGAAAGAGGGAGACAGAATCTGAAGCAAGCTTTAGGCTTTGAGCTGTAAGCACAGAGCCCAATGCAGGGCTCGAACCCACAAACTGCAAGATCATGACCTGAGGCAAAGTCAGATGCTCAACTGACTGAGCCACCCAGGCGCCCTGTTAGGAGCTAACTTCTAAACTCTTCGAATTTCTTAGATAATAGGAGTGCCTTTGTTATTATGGACTGCATCTGATACCTTATGCTCTGGAGGTGACTCATGATGGGCCCCTTGGGCCACATTGTATCAACCCAACTTCTGGGAAGTAGGGGACTCGGGACTGAGTGCAACTGCATGGGTAATCAATCAATCATGTCCACTCAATGAAGTCCTCAGAAAGCTGTGGACATCAAAGTTTGGGTGAGCTTCCTGACTGGCACTAGTGAGTGCATATTGTCACATATCAGTGCTGGAAGCAAAATGCAATTTGAGGACAATAGAAGCTTCACATTGGGAACTTGCCCAGGCTCTGTCCTATATGTTATTGGCTGACATTAATTTATTCTTTCCCTGTAATAAACCATAAGCAAGTGTACATTAGCACTCTGTGAGTCCTATGAGTCCTTCTAATGAACTATCAAACCTGACAGTGATTTTAGAAATGCCCCCAAACTTGTAATTTGCGCAGACGTCCTGGTAACACTTGGCAGCTCGGAGGATTGTTCCCTCAAACCTCACATGTTTTAGCTACCTTTGGAAATTGTACATATATTTAAAATGGAGGAACTGGACCAAAGAAAATACTCTGTCTACATATACCTCATTTAAAAATAACTGTAACTCTTTTGGGGAAGCCCAGGCACATCAAATTATTTTTAATAAATGCCACAAAACAAATAAGTCATACCAGATAGTTTAAAAAGAATAAGGTTTCTGTTATGCAGCATAATCAGGCAATGACTTCACCCCTCTATTTAAAGGGATTTACATGGTTTAAAAGACCCCGGTGGTGGGGCCCCCACTTCCTCCTCACCTGCAGAGGTTTGGTGGCGCTGCCTTGCGGGCCTTATGCGAGTTCCCCCAAATGTCACAGTCTCTCAAAATATAGGGCATGGACTTTCTTCTGCCTTGAATGCTTTCCATCAAAGCTTCACCTGATTTATTAGTGTTTATCCTTCAGACCTCAGCTTAATTCTCATTTTCCAAATGCCACAGAGTAATTTTTATACCCGCACTTATACATGCACGTCGCCTTTATAAAATTTAAGACGGTTGTGATCAATTGTGTCTGGGTCTCTCTTATTAGACTGTAATCTCCATATCACAGGGTTGTTGCTTGTTTTGCCCACATTTGATGAGTGGTGGCTATGAGCCAGGTACTGTCAGGTGCAGTTATTTTACTCAATTCTTGCTATTCTATGAGTCAGATGTCTTCATTGTGGCCCCCATTCATAGAAAAAGAACGTTTGACATAAAGACTAAATTAATATGGAGAGTGATACACTCTCAAATGTGGAGAAACCATGGGATACCTGGGTGACCCAGTCTGTTAAGTATCCGACTTTGACTTAGGTCATGATCTCACAGTTTGTAGGTTCGAGTCCCACGTCAGGCTCTGTGCTGACAGCTCAGAGCTTGGAGTCTGCTTCGGATTCTGTGTCTCCCTCTCTCTCTGACCCTTTCCTGCTCACACTCTGTCTCTCAAAAAGAAATAAACATTAAAAAATTGTTTTAAATCCTTAAAAAATAATACTTGCTGTATAAACAACAAAAATTAATAAAACATGTGGCTAATAGAATACTCTATTATGCTTTACAAATACTACCACTTCTAAAAATATAGATGATAATCTCTCATACCATAATTGTACTCTATCTTTTATAATCAAGAATATTATTCAGAATCTTACTGAGCTGTAGAAGTATTAGTGGGGGAATCACTAATTCCCAGTAAAAGTATCAGGAATACATTTAGTCATAGGAAATTGATTCAGTATTTTGAATCATAGGAAATTGCAACTTTGAAGCAAAAGAATATTGCTCACTATCAGTCATTTTATATAGTTCGATCCAATAAAAACTTTTTTTGTTGTTAATGGAAATCCAAATGATTTTTTTCCCAAATTCAACACGATACGAGGCTGGCCTGACATTTCTACCAAGTGAAACAAGATGACGAGGTTTATGTCATCACAAAATTTATTGCCTGAAAATACAAAGAAAACCCGCCCAAAGAAACTCTGCAGACCAAGTAACTGCTGCCCCTGCTCCTTTGTGCTTGCTCAGACAATCAGGATATTGTTATTGGATACAGTTGCACACCCAAAACGCTGGCACTTCTCTCTTCTCCAGCATCTCTGAAGCAATTTTAACAGATCTTTAAATCTCGATCCCCCTCCCTTCACCTGTTTGTATTTCCCAGTGATGGAAAATAATCAAAACAGACAATTCTACAAGCACCTCCTCCAAAAGCCATAATAACCAAAAACCCAAACACACTGAAACCCTTTGACGGAAAGGCAAAAGCAAAGCAGAACAAAACAAAACCGAGATGCTTATCTCTATGATGCAGTCTACCTAAATTGATCATTTGTTTCTTTTGTGGCTCACACTGAATTCTTTGTTGGAGTAGTGTCAGTGCAAAGCCAAACCAAACCAAGTGGAGTAAATGTTCACGATCGTTATTTCCCATGAAATTACTCCTGGCTTCCAAGTTTTTACCACCACACTTTTCTGGAGAACTTGAGTTCTGATCGTGTCACATGGCAGGACCGTTCATCCAGTTTCTGGAATCTGAAATTGACCTGGACTTCTGGTAAGACATTATAATGATTTTCCCTGTTTTGTGGAGTGCTCTGAAGCTTTACCCTAACTGCAAAGATAATATGAGATGGATGAAGCCCACTGATGTTTCTTACCTTGCTTTTGAATTCATGAAATGACCATAATCCGGTAGCCATATAGAAGGCTTTTCTTATCTTCATGCACTTTTGCAAATTCTTCAGTAGTTTGTTCATAACATTCTGGGTGTGGTTCACAGCTCATGCTCAGACACCCTATGGCACCCTCCCTTCTTTTAAATTGCCTGCAAAGAGCATAGATTTGGGAATGAGCTAGATTAGCATGACTTAATGGATAATACCATTCAAAACAGCATTACGAGGGTGAGATGAAAATGCTTCTATAATGTTTTTTTAATTTTTAAAAATGTTTTCTATTTATTTTTGAGAGACAGAGCATGAGTGGGGGAGGGGTAGAGAGAGGAGGAGACACAGAATCTGAAGCAGGCTCCAGGCTCTGAGCTGTCAGGACAGAACCCGACATGGGGCTCAACCTCACCAAATGAGCTGAAGTCAGACGCTTAACTGACTGAGCCACCCAGGCACCCTGCTTCTGAACTTTTAAATGCAAGGTTTTGAGGCCTAATTAGACATTCAATAAATGTTCATTTTCTTCCTCAGCTCCTTTGTTAGGTGTCCGCTACCCTCCATGATGGGCTCTAGTTGCCGGCTGCGTGGAGTACCACCTTTCCCGGTACTTACACCTGGACACTGTCATCAGTTCACAGGTAGAACAAAAGTTCTCCGGCTTTTCTGTAGCTCTCAAGTCCCCGGGAAAATCTGGAAACCTTCAAGCTTAGCTTGGTTTCAAGTGGAACCATTCTTAACCACTAGCATAATCACTTGGCATAGGGTTTCTTTAAAAGTCTGCTGCCAGGACCAGAATTTTCTTCTATTTGGCCAATAAATCTCACTAGTTTTATTTAGAACTGAGCCTCCCAGAAAATGTGAAAGTTATCCAAGAGAATGTTGAATACCCAAGAAAATAGGCTTGTGAACCTCTATTAAATTATATTTCAGACCCTCTGTGAAGCAGAAGTGAAGTTTACTGGCCCACAGTAAACTTCATCTTAGGGTATATACAAGTCCTTAGAGTGAGAAGCAACTGGTCTGGTTCTCCCTCTGATACACACCTTCATTCATCCAAGAAGTCTAGCAGCAGCCTCATAAACAGTTTCTTTGGCTACTCATTAAATAAACATTTATATAATACCTACCACTATTGTTCAGCTCAGAGATAAGCAAAAGATTCAACAATAGATTGATTATGATTTAGATTAACACATTTATTTCTTGTTTCAGATAAAAATAAACTCATAAATAACTCTCAGCCTATGAAGAGCACTATTCTAATTATTGTACATAACATCTCTGGTGATATATAATACAATAAGCCTCTGATGTGGGTGGGTCCTATAATTATCTCCATTTCACAGAGGAGGAAACTGAGACACAGAGAGGCTAAGCAACTGATTCTAGGTGACACACCAGGTACGTGGAAGAGCCGGGGCTCGAACCCTGGCTATCAGACAACTGGGTTTTTTTTTTAAGTTTTATTTATTATTTTGAGAGAGATAAAGAGAGCATGAGCTGGAGAGGGGTGAGATCGGGAGAAAGAGAATTTCAAGCAGATTTCATTTTGTCAGTCCAGAGCCCGACACAGGGCTCGATCTCATGAATCGTGATGTCATCACCTGAGCAGAAACCAAGAGTTGGACACTTAAGTGACTGAGCCACCCTGGCCCCCCTTGCTATTGGACACGTAATGTCCTGCCACATGGTCCCTTGGCTTCCTTCTGAATTCATCTGCAGGGGAAGGAGTAACTTTCCACATGCTCCTGGCTTCCCACCCCAGGCGCCTGGTATGATTACTTGTCAACCTGAG
Organism: Suricata suricatta; assembly: GCF_006229205.1. Lineage (NCBI taxonomy): Eukaryota > Metazoa > Chordata > Mammalia > Carnivora > Herpestidae > Suricata > Suricata suricatta. The sequence continues at coordinate 109,931,170 of NC_043704.1, forward strand.
AGGTTTCTCTGCGTTTTGTTTGGGGGCTTGCTCAGCTTTTGCAGGGCAAAGCTAAAGGTGTCAGGTCTGTAAAGCCTCCAGAGAAAACTCTCTGTGTGAGTTGATTTGGTGGGTAAAACACCTTTCCCCTCATCTCTTGGAGGAAGGGGGTCACTGTTCTGAGACATGCTCCTTAAGGTTCCTCGGTGGGTCTTGAATGGGATGGCGCCCTGCGGCTCTTGGGGGTAACCTGCTCATTGGCATGTTTGCTCTCTTTGATCTCTTTTTTCCCTTTTCTTTCTTTCAATCCTTTATCTGTGCTTACTGAGATCAGCTCTCAAAACAAGTACCTGCACCCAAATCTTTCCCTCAAAATTTGCTTTTAAAGCAGCCCAAACTGTGGCCGATAAAACTTTCAACATAATCCATTGCCTGTCTACAATGTCTGCTTCCTTAGTCCACTTGGCCTCTGCTCAGAAAGGCCTGCCTTGACCATAGACATTAAAATATTTATTTGTTAGTTTACAGGCCCATCTTCCAAACAAGAAGATTTAAATACTGAGATTTAAAAAATGAATTGCACTTACCTCTTGTGTAACATTTCAGAAATGAGGAAACTTCTCTTTCAAACGTCTTTCAGAAATAAAGATCCCTTCCATTTGGAGGCGCCACTGTTTCCTAGAGTCCCTGTTCAAGCTGGTTCACATTTCTGCCAAGAGAGGAAAAAGAAAGAAAGGTATCCTTTATTAAGTATGTATCTTAGAATCTGCACACATCATTTCTCTTCACATTCTATTGGTGAGGATGTTGTCAGATGGCCTTGCTATAAAGGAGGCTGAGAAATACAGTTTTTACTCAGGTGGTCATGTTTCCTTCTATCATTCAGGAAAATGGATATTGAGGATAATGAAGAGTCTTAACCAAAAAGAGCATCACCCACAATAACATTTATATATTCCTTTTTTAAAAAAATGTTTTATTTATTTTTGAGAGAGAGAGCGTGAGCAGAAGAGGGTCAAAGAGAAAGGGAGACACAGAAACCAAAGGCAGGCTCCAGGCTCTGAGCTGTCAGCACAGAGCCTGATACGGGGCTCAAACCTACGAATGAGAACATGACATGAGCCGAAGTTGGTCACTTAACGACTGAGCCACCCAGGAGCCCCAGCATTTACATATTCTTCCGCTTCCTGCTTTATTTTCCATCAATTCACATGTCACTATTTGATGACAGATGTATTTCTCATTATGTCTCCCCCACTAATATATAAATGCCTTTAGGGAGGCTTTGGGAGTTTTACTCACCACTACAAATCCAGGTGCTAGCACGGTGTCTGAAGTCTGAAACCACTAGGGCTAGACTCCCTCTGGGCAATCAAGGGGACAACTTTTCTCTTCAGCTTTTGGTGGCTGACCTGGCTCTCCTGGGCTTCTGGCCGCATCACTGCAGTCCCCAGCTCTGTCTTCACATGACACCCTTTCTTTATATCTTCTCCTCTTTTGTCTGCCTCAAATATCCCTCTGCCTTTATCGATAAGGAAACTTATTGATAGATTTGGGCCTACCCAGGTAACTCAGAATTATCTCAAGATATTTAACTGAATCACAGTCGAAAAGGTGTTTTTTTTTTCTGGAAAAAGATAATATTTATAGTTTTTACAGTTTTTCTGTACATACTTCCCTTTTGAACAGGGGCAGGGTGTGGGAGGGTGTGTGATGCATTTTGAAGCTTGCCACAGTTCCTTCTCTGGCCCCAAAGGTTTATATCCATCCCAACACCCCCCAAAGTCTCAGTGTCTGAGAGCATCAACTCAAGTTCAAAATCTCGTCTAGCTCTCATCAACCCCCTAATCCCAGATATCATCTAATCAGATGGGAATAAGACTCCGGAGACGCACCCTAGAACAAAATTTCTCTTCATTTCTGGACCTGTAAAGCTAGGAAGTGAACGGTCTGCTTCTAAAATACAATGATGAAACAGGCATGGGGAAAACAAACAAACAGATTTTGTAGGCCAATAACATAGGTCTCTGTGTCAGATTAAATCCTGGGGCCACCTTGTCATAGACCTTTGCTGGAGGAGGATGGCGGAGTTCCTCCAGAGAGACATGTATATACACTTGGGGGTGGTAGGGTGGAGATCTTGAGACATTTTGTTAGGGAAATGAAGATGAAAGAGATGGAATTATTGAAAAAAAAGTCCGGTAATTTTTCTATAAGTTTCAATAGATGTATCAAAAAAACATTGTTGTTTATTTCAGCCAATTCTGATCATTTTATTTATTTATTTATTTATTTTTAATTGAAAATATTTAACGTTTATTTATTTTTGAGCGACAGAGAGAGACAGAGCATGTGTGGGGGGAGGAGCAGAGAGACAGGGAAATACAGAATACAAAGCAGGGTCCAGGCTCCGAGCTGTCAGCACAGAGCCCGACGCAGTGGCTGGAGCACAAGGTCATGACCTGAGACCTGAGCTGAAGTTGGCACAAAAGCAACTGAGCCACGCATGTACCCTCCATTCTGATCATTTTAATCTTTTTACATATACCTATCTAATTGATCTATCCATCTATTGATTGAGATTTATAGAAAAACTGCAACTATGGTGCAAAGAACAATTTCATTCCTCCTGAAGCATTTGAGAGTAAGTGGCCAAATTTGTGCTTCCATTACCTCTTATATTTTAGCATTTCCTAAAACAAATCAGGATTTTTTTTAATATCTTTCATTACAAACAAAACCAAGAAATAGATTTTGATACATTACTACATCTAATCAGGTTCCATTCAAGTACTGTCAGCCATTCTGTTGGGAGCCACTGAGCTTTTGGCCGCCTCAGGCAAGGATAGATCGCTCTCCAGGGAGCAACCAAAAAACAAGATTTACGTCTGGGGGCTGGAGAGTGCCACTTCCTGGTCCAAGATTTTGGCGGCGGTCATGCTGGGCCAGACCTAGAATGGCCAAGGTGCACAAAAGATCAATCTGCATTCGGGAATGCAGCGTCAAGCTTCCCCTCCCCAGCATTTGAGGACACTAGTCTGCGCGCTTCCCTCTGATGCTGTGTCCGGAGTTTGGAGTTTCCTTTTCGGTTTTTTCCCTTTCTCTAATATTCATTTAACTCTGTTACCTGGCAACCGACCTGGGGCAGCTCCCTGCCCCAAACGATATATAAGATGCAGGTTTTCTGGAAGGAAGGGGAGGAAGAAGAATAAAAGAGAGGCTTGATCGGAAACCGTGTGTTGTGTCTTCACTCTCTGTGCGCCCTTTCTCTCCCTCCCTCAGGAAAAGAACCCATGAGGTTTCTCCACCCTGCCAGTCGGGGCGGAGGAGACAGGTGCCGCCGACTGCCAGGGGACCAGCGCACTGGGACCTGGCCTTGGCTAAGACACCATTCCAACAAGGTCCTCACCCCACACTCACACTTCCCAATTGTTCTGCTGATGCCTTTATAGCAAACCTGATTTTTATTTTAGTTGCCATGCTTCTTCAGATTCCTGGAACCATTGGTTGGTTTTTCTTTACCTTTTATGGCACTTTTGTAGATGACAAGCTATTATGTTATAGAACATAGAAAGATACATTTGTATTTTCCAGCACTTTATATTAATAGAATTATACATTATGTATTGTGGGGTTTTTTTGCCTGTCTTCCTTCACTCACCATGATGATTTTGAGATGTAACTGTTTCTATAATTCATTATTTTTTGGGGGGTGGTAGTAAATAACTATAGTTGAAGGCATGGTACCAATGAAAAAACTTAAGTAGATATTTTTGTAATTCATTTTTATTTATTGTTGAGCTGTACTCCATTATATGGTTATACCACACTTTTTTTTTTAATCTATTCACCTTCTAGAGAATATTTGGGTTGTCTCCAGTTTTAGGTTATTACAAATAAGCTGCTATGAAAATTTGTACATATCTTTGTATGAACATACGTTTTCACTTTTCTTGGGAAATACCTAGAAGTGAAATGGCTTGGTCCTGTTGACTTTTAAAAATGTGCTAAACCCATTTCCAATAAACTATACCATATTGCATTCCCACCAGAAGTGTGTAAGAGTTCTGATTGCTTCACATCCTCACTGATACTTGAGTCTGATCAGTATTTAAAGTTTTAGTTAGACCTCCTAGTGAGTGTGTACCCTTATCATTTTGTGGTTTTGATTTGCATCTACTTAATGATTAATCATGTTGAGCATCTTTGGATGTACTCACTTACCACCCATATATCTTCACCAGTGAAGAGTCTGTTTGCATTTTTTTCCATCTGGGTTGTTTTCTTCTTATTAAGTTGTAAAAATGCTCCATATACTCTAGATTCAAGTTCTCTTCATAATTTTGAAGAAAACTGCTTATAAAGTCCAAGGTTTTCAAAAATGAAAGGTGATTACTACTCTGCTTTGCTTTGTATTAATAAAATCTTCACTAAACTGAAGTTCACTAAGAGTTTACTCTATGTTTTCTTCTAGAAATTTGGTAGGTTTTGCTCCTACATGTAAGTATATGGTCCATGATGCATGATTTTTAAGAATATGATGTGAAGATTTAAAGTAAGAGTTTTTTTTTTTTTTAATATATATAGCAGAAGTGTTTTAGCCTCTTGACTGAAGAGGTTGTACTTTCCGCCCTGAATTATCTTGCTTCATTGTTAGGCGAACGTGACAACCACTACACTACGGAAACCCTTCATTCTTGCTTCATTGTTGAAAAACAATCAATGATGTATGTGTGTGTCCATTTCTGGCCTCTTTATTTGTTCCATTGACCTCTACATCCATTTTTATGCCAAAAGCACAACTTTTCCTCAGTTGGGTCAATAAATCCTTTGATGTTATTACTGTGTTCTTTTGACATATTTCTGTCATTTTTTGAGGAATTCTTTAGTTTCTGGTATGAAAGGATATTCTGCATTCACTTTGTATTGCCTTAACACCTAACATTGACCTTTCCTCCCACAAACCCTATTTCCTATCTGGGGAGAATGGTATTTAGAAGCCAAGATCTGAGTGGTAGTAATGGTCAGTCATGACTATTAAGAGTATCACTAATCTCACAGCATTTAGTGGACAAGTTAAAGTATATATGCATGTATTTGCACACACATATGCACACACACATGTACACATGATGCATATATTTATATCTATATTTCTCCATTTTTATCTACCCATTAAAGACTATGAGTTCACATTAATGCCATCAATTCCAAAACTGGGTTAATTCTAATTTTTTTCTCTATATTTGAACAGACTTCGGTGATAATGAGGAAGCAGGCTCCTATTATCTTAAATATATTACTTATTTGATAAACTTCCCTTTCTGTAATCACTCTGCCATCACCATTGCCACCTTCCTTCTGCATAAATACCCTTCTTACCTTGCTGGGCCTCATGTGCCAGACTCTTCCCTATGTGAAATCCTGTTTCACATTCTTGGGTTATGATACTTTATGCGTGGCTCTTGTTGGGGAAGAATGCCTTTAACAAAATCCACCTTTTGAGATGATTTGCTCAATAAATAAGATTTGCCTCGATGTGTGCTGAAGGGACAGAGAGAGGATTAGTGGTTAGAGGACAGACTACTGGGAGGGGAGTGATAACTGAACAGTAGCAGCAACTTGTATACAGATGAATCCATATACACAGTCAGCAGAAGAAAATAGCTGAGGTCAGAAATGAGCTTTGGAGGTTAATGTTAACACAAGGGCTATGAAGTTAAATTTTATCGATTATTGTGACATATATATATAAGTTCTAAAAAGGTTCTCAGCTCCAAGACTCAGCAAACAAAGCAGGAAAACTTTTTGAAAAATTTAAGTTATGTAAGATTTTACTTTTACCATTTTAATATTCATGGTTTCATAAACACAACAAAAAGCATCATTAGATTATTTTTAACAATTTGTAAAAGTCCCAGGAAGTAATTTTACTTATTTTGGCCTCCAAAATATGCATTCCAGTTTGTGAAAAAGTCATAAATTCCTAAAGCAAAAAGTTACAGAATTCCCAATGAATATCTCTGTAAGTAAATTGAGGCATCAAACATAAATAAATAGCTACTTTAAATGGGAATTGTCACATTCCGGTGGGCAATTCAATACTCAAAAACTTTCATGTCCCATTTCAACTAAAATTTCCAAAAATGAAGATCTAAAATTCACAAAGGCAAACTACATGGACCCGAAAATATTTCTTTAAAAATAACTTTGATTTGGGGGCCCTGGGTAGCTTAATGGGTTAAGTCTGACTTAGGCTCAGGTCATGATCTCATGGTTCATGGGTTCAAGCCCTGTGTCAGGCTCTGTGCTGACAACTCAGAGCCTAGAGCCTACTTTGGATTCTGTGCCTCCCCCTCTATTCCCTTCCCCCACTCTCAAAAATAAATAAACATTTAAAAAATTTTAAAAATAACTGACTGTAAAATAAAATGTTTATAATAACAAATGTGTATATAGTAAAAAATCAGAAGCATCATTGGCTCTTCAATTGTATAATTATTTATTTATCTATTTTACAATAATATGTCAGTCATGTATATTAATTCTTACACATCTCAAATTTTCAAATATGTTTTAATTATATTTAATTGTAAAATCTATATTTAAACTCCCCTCTGAGAAATCAATGTGATCAGTACATGGATTTGTCACATTGCAACATTAAGAACCACAGAAAAAAGAGGATCAACAAAGAACTAAAAACATCAGAAGACTATTATGTGATATTAAATCTGGTAAAACTGTTACCACATTTTTAGGTTTGACTACTAGAATCCATTCATTCCAAAGCAGTTTTGAATAGATACTATAAACAAAGAATGAGGCCAAATATTTAGTAGTCCTTTCTATGCACTATCTGCTTAGTCCTTTTACCTGTTTTATCTCAGTGTTTACTTTCTTTGAACCCAATTTATAAAATAGAAGATAATATAGCACTGAAAGATTTGCTTATGTTAAAGAACTTAGTACAGTGCCCAGCACGTGGTAAGTGCACAAAATATTAATTTTTCTTATTCTTTTTATTTCCTCCTTTAAAGCAACACTGGAAATGAGACGTTAGAGCATCCACTTGACAGATGAAGAAACTGAGGTTCAGAGAACTTAAGTGACATGCTTATGGCCAGGCAGACAGGAGAACTGGAAAGCACATTTAAAACTCCAGTGTCCTGAACCTACTTAATTTTTTAAAATTTATTTATTTATTTTGAGAGAGAGAGAGAGAGAGTGTGTGTGTGTGTGTGTGTGTGTGTGAAAGTGAGATAGTGAACATGAGTGAGGAAGAGGCAGAGAGAGAGTGAGAGAGAGAATTTCAAGCAGGCTCCATGCTGCCAGCACAGAGCTGGATATGGGGCTTGATCTCATGAACCATGAGATCATGACCTGAGCCAAAATCAAGACTTGGATGCTCAACTGACCAAGCCACCCAGGCATCCCTCTTTTTCCTTTATTAAGTGCTGTGTATGTATTTATTGTATGTGGAAAAATTACTCTATAGTTATAAAATTAACATGAATTCTACACTAATTGCTTAAGGGTCCACCTGTATAAAGTTTAGAGCAGCTGCAAATATAACAAGGAAACAATAGAATTTCTGCTATCTAAACCTACAGACACTCATGTCTTATCACATATATGTTTATATTACATGCATTCAATAGTTCATGTTCATTGAGAAAGAGAGACAAGTAATGTCACTATTCTGGGTATGTCTGCCAGCCAGAGCACAGGGACACGTTCTTGAAGTGAGCATGAGATTGGTGTCCTGAATCAGTTATTCCCTTATCATCTCAGGTCCCTCATACATCTCAGAGTGTGAGCATTTCATTTTACATAGGATGATTCTGGTCAAATACATATACTTTTCAGTGATGAGACTGCTACATGCAGGCTAACGTTTCATCTGATCTGAATAAATATAATTGTGCATCTTTAAGCACTGAAGTACCAAGTGTAAATATATGTTATAGGATACTTTTTATATAAGAATGTCTCTTCTGGCAAATAGCAAACACAAACCCACAGAGAGGACAGTGTAGTGGCCCCCACCACCACCCTGTGCACATCGCCACGCTTCCACTGTTAGCTACTCGTCAACACTCTTGTTTCATCTTTATGATAATAGCCCTGATTTCCTTCTTCACTGGATTATTTTTAAAAATGGCAGACACCACACCATTCTGTTCATCAATATTTCAGACTAGTCAATATATAAACATACTAAATATATAATATATAATGTATAAAATATTAAATATATAATGTACTTAGATGTTTGGAGGGATTTACTAGGGTAATTATTTAATTCCATGCAATTCAGTCAGTTATTCACATTTAATATCTTATTTAATATGATAAAAAGTCGGTGAAGTAGTGAACTGTATCCAGTTTAGAGAGAAAAAACTTAGAGGTTCAAACAAAACAAAAAAAGCAAAGAAAACACTTAAGATCACAAAATTGGTTGAGAGAGCTTGGGTTGAAACTTTATATCTGGAATTTTTTTCTTTATAGTGTTTATTTATTTTGAGAGAGAGAGAGAGCGAGTGCGAGCATGAATGGAAGAGGGGCAGAGAGAGAGGAGGATAGAGGATCTGAAACAGACTCTGTGCTGACAGCAGCAAGCCCGATGTGGGGCTCAAACTCATGAACCATGAGATCATGACCTGAGCTGAGGCTGAATGCTCAACCAACTGACATGAGCCACCCAGGCAACCCCAGATCAGTAACCACTAACATAAGCAGCTATAGTCATTTTAACCTGTATCATCTTTGTAGTCAGTTTTCTCAGTAGCAAAAGGCCTTCAAGGTCTTAAATTGATATTAGATAAACACTCATATCTACAAAAAGGATTAATAACAGATTACATTCTGTCTGCAGCATTTGATACAGTATATAGAAAGCTGCAGTAGCTAAGGAGGGCTTTCTGAAGGAGATATCCTAAGAGAAATACGCAGAGGTGAGTATTTATATCAATCATATGAAGGAGAGAGAAAGGGTGGAGAAAGAAACATTTGTACTGATATAAACACAAAAGAAGACATTCTGGAAACTGGCAAATTCACTAAGTTGTTTTTATAGAGAATAACAAGTGTGATCAAAGGTGAAGACAGTAGTTAGTGGCTAGATTCTAAGTGACAGCTGATATCATGCTAATTTAAGTTAGGAGTTATTATTGAACTCCTTCCCACTGGGAAGTAAAGAAATCAGATTCGCTTTCTAAGGATCAATCTCCCAGTGGTGTGGAGAAGGGATGCCAGTGGGTTGGTGAGAAAGTAAGCATGAGATAGAATAATTGTAAAAATGATATTGAACAGCTCTATCTGACAAACAATAAGGACTCAAGCAAAGGCATCATAGTGAGCAGAATATGTAGGTTATAGAATCCAGAAATATTAGGCACTAGCATTTATAGGATATAGGATTTGTTCAGTGTCAAGGGTCTGTGTGTCAGGTCATACAGATAGAGCTTTCCAGTACTCAGGTAGTTGTATGAGTCTCAGCTTAGGACATATATTTGACCTGGGAAACTAGATGTGGGAATGTTAAGTGGACAAATGTGTCACTGAAACCATGGGGATAGATGCTATCACTTAGAGCAAAACATACAATGAAGAAAATAGAAAGCCAAAGACAGAACCTTGGCAGGAACAAAGGCATAGAGACAAGAGGAGAAGGCCACACAGGAGATGGAAAACTTGAACCAGAAGGATAGGAGTGCAACAAGGAAATAGAATCATCGAAGAAAAAAAGAGGAACCGTTACATTTAAAGTCTTAAATAATTAAATCTCAGGAGGCATGTCATCAAAGTGCACAAAACATGTGTTGCAGACAGTGATAGACCAAGCATCATAAAAAGCAGTGTAACTCCTAGAAGCTTGCAAGGTGTTATTTTTATGTACATACATGTATGTAACGCAAAGCTAATGTATGCTTCAGATGTGATAGAGCTGAAAATCTCAAATATATTTATATGGAACTTAGGTAAATTTCTGGATTTATGAATTCCTCTCTTCATTTATATTTGACCAATATTCATTGTGCACAGAGCATTGAGCTGGAATATTTTATATTCTCTTTTCTGTGAAATCCTGAAAGAAATTTTGGTAGTGTTTATTTCTTCTCTTCCTAGAGTAGAGCTATCTGTATGTCCTCTGGAATAGATTGTGGTTTCTTTTTAAAATTTTTTAAATTTAATTTGAGAGTGGAAGGAGGGTCAGAGAGAGAAGGAGAGAGCACCCCAAGCAGGCTCCGTGCTGTCAGCGCTAAGCCCAACACGGGGCTCCATCTCACAAACTGTGAGGTCGTGACCTGAGCTAAAATCAAGAGTCAGACGCCAAACCGACTGAGCCAGCCAGATGCCCCAGATTGTGATTTCCTAAGAACCAGTGCTATGACTCAACCTTCTGGAATATGAAAATTGGACTGAAGTCTTGCACATAATAAAAGTACAGGTAATATTTAGTGATTGAATGAAGCATGAGAGTGGGAATAGAGGATTTTGTGACTAATTATATTCATCAAGAAAATGTTCCTTGGCACTCCTGTCAGAGAGCATTTCTCACTAAATGGTCTGACTCAGAGCAACTTTCCATATGCTGCTTTTGAGAGATGGTGTAAAATGATGGATAAAGTGTTATTTTTATGTACATACATGTATGTAATGTAGAGCTGATGTACACTTCAGATGTGATACAGTAATGTGGGTAATATGGTAAATATGTATTATAACTTTGAAAATTCTTTCTTTTGTAATAAGATTGTTTTCTATTTATTTAAGATTGGTTCTTAACACTTTGATGACTACTGAGTTATTTTTAATTTCTCTTTAAAATTTCCTACAATTTGTGTTTTATTTTCCATGTGTTTTATCCACAGCATGTCAAGGTTGGGGGGCACTGGGTCCATTCAGTCTTTCTGGCTATCATAAATGTCAGTGCATCTCTCAAGGATGATGTGCTCTGTTCAGCATATTCTTTCTACTTTTAGCCTATCCAACCAACAGAAGTTTGTTGCCATTGCTTTCTACCTAACTAATATGTCATGTCAGTTTTGTCTACTTCAGTTATTCCTGATTATATTCTTATAAAAACAGTATCTCCTCTTGCCTTCCTACTCTTTAAGAATGTTAATATAATTTAAGCTATATTCTTTAGATATAAATTAGTCTGTGTTTTTACTTTTAATTTCCCTTGAATTACTCTCCCTGACTTTTATTTATTTATTTTTTTAATGTTTCTAAATTTATTTTGAGAAACAGAGAGACAGCATGAGCAGGGGAGAGTCAGAGAAAGAGAGGGATACACAGAATTTGAAGACAGGATCCAGGCTCTGAGCTAGCTGTCAGCACAGAGCCTGACTTGATTATGACCTGAGCCAAAGCCGGACCCCTCTTCTTGACTTTTAATTACTGTAGTTACTCTTCTGAAGTTACAATAAATAATCAATATTATTTCAATATCTGGATATCAAGTTCTGAATACCTAATTTCATTTGTTTTCCAAGTGGCATAAGAAAATACATTACTATTTGCAAAAGTCGTAAAGATTTTAAAGCAAAATTTCTAAGTAGACTATCTTAATACTTTAGTTGATAGAAAAGTATTTTTCTTTTTGAAGAAATTTTTCTTTTCATTTGTGAAGTCCTCTGTATTATATAGACTGTGGGTAAGATTTCTATTATAGTAGATTCTTTTTAGTTCCAAAAGGCCAGGCATACTTCTTTTGAATTTTACAAGAAATAACTAAGAAGAAGACATTTTGTCTCTTTCATTTGCATTCAACCAACATCACAGATGTATGATTGCAACAACATACCATGTGTTACCTTTAAGGTACCTTGCTGTGTGTTGTGGGTGAAACTAGGGTGAACTGTTCACAGTTCCTACCCTGCAGCCATGCACTTTAGTGTGGGAGACATATCCTTTCAGAAGTATCTCTAATTCCTAACAGAAAAAGAAGCGGTTATAATGGAGATACAATAATAATAGAGATATACAACAGTCCAAGACGGAGAGTTATCAATATTGCCTGACTTCATGGTAGAGAGAAGATTTGAGTTGGCCCAAATGAATGAAAAAGGAAGGACCTTCTAGGTAGTGAGAATGGCTTGAGCAAAGATATGGAAGCAAAAAAGTAAACGATGCTTTGAGAAACAATGATTAATCTGTTGTGTTTTGAACATGTGTTTAACATGTGTCTCAAGAATAGTTCAAGATGAGATGAATAAACTTGTGGAAAATTCGAATGCCTGGCTGTCAAGTTTTGACCCTGTTAGAAAGGGACACTCAGAACAATATTAAGCAAAGATGTATTATTTTCTTTTTCTTTTCTCTACAGCATTTATAAATGAAATGATGGTAATATGCTTTGATACCTCTATTCATATGAGTTTTCTCTTTTTAATATATTATCCTTTATATTGCTTTACTCTGCCTCGAGGAAGATTAGTATTACTACATCAGAGAATAAAACAAGAAAGAGTGAGAGAACAGCAGTACTAAGTTTAGCATTGCAAAATTATCATTTTTATTCTTAGCAAGACAATAGCCTTAAAATTTTAGTATTGCTGCAATATAAAGGGAATTTCCAAATTTCCATAGCTTCCACTGAGGGATCTGGAACCAGAGGTCTGACTAGATCTTATTGCTCCTTCCCTGATGTATGGGATGGATTCTGTTTTGAGGCTAAGTCCCTTCAGAAGAAGCCAGATGTGATGCAGAAAAGAAGGGGAAGTAGAGAGCCCAAACTTTATGCTCTGTCAGATTGTGGAAAGAGGTGATGAAGCCTGATCAGAGGAGAAGAGAACATCTACGGCAGAGAGATAGTGTCCTGCAAACATTGTGCTCTCGAACGCCCTTCTTTGTAACCTCTGCCTACCTACGAAAGTTCATTTATACACACACAGCATGTCTCCAAAAAGCATGAGGGAAGAGAGGGCATCCAGAAAGCCTTAACTGAGAAAAACAGAATAATCAGAAAAGACAGCTTAATAAGGGAGAAATGAGATATTACAGTTCAGGAATTGAAAAGAGTGTTTTGTTTTCCCATTTACCACTTGAAGAGATGAAGATTTCAAAGGAAAATCAGATCAATCATAGAAAACAAAATTACACTTGCTTTAAATATCTGAATGTTGTTATATTTTTTCTATTTAACAAAGTGCTTCATCTATTTATTTATAAATCATTATTTATTTCTCCTAATTAAAACACAACAACGATATAATAAAGGACTAAAACATTTCAGACTGGTTTGTCAAGCTTTATAGCAACTTGATTCTCTCACTTGCTGGCTGGATCATCAGTCAGAACAAGTAGCTCATGACCTAAGATAAAAGGTGTGGAGGGTCTTAGGTCCCTCAGGAGGAAGGAGGCAGAGAAGCTGATAGAGAGGGAGGAAAATAGAGGAGGCTGAAAGTATAATGTCTGGAAGACAGGAGACTTCTGATCCCATGAGTCTTCAATCCAGATTATCTGGACTTGGTGATCACCCCTCTAAGTCAGGTATTATCACTTTAGGTGCACATATGACCATGTTAAATTTATTTATGCTTCCTTGGATTAATTTTTTATTTAGTCATTTTACAAGACAAATTTATATGCACCCCCCCCCACCTTGCCATTAATTCCTTGGTCCCTAAACAAATTGCTGCATTATCCAGTAGGTGTTAGATTTGGTAATATCTGATATTCACAGAAGTACCATATTGTTTCAAGTTTCTGCAGAATGTGAAGAAATGAGAATTTGGCATTTTGTGATAATATTGTCTTGTTAAACAGAACATGCACATAATAAAATAAAAAATTATATCAAGTGATAGAAAGCCTATCAATGGTTTCCAAGGAAGAAGAAGGGGTGGGATAGAACTTCTCGGTATGGTGGAAGTGTCTGTAACTTTCCCATAAGGGTGCACCCATTTGTCAAAACCCATTGAATTATACACATTAAGTGTCTAAAGCTTATTATATGTAAGTTACATTTCAATAAAGTTAATTTTTAAAAATAAAATAATATAGAAAGCATAGTAATTTTGCCAAGCAGTGCTTACTTAGGTTTGAATTCTTGCTGGGCCCCTCACAAGCTGATCGGCCACTCACAAGGGGAAATTGTAACCCCTCTGAACCTCAGTTTCTTTATCAAGTAAGAATAGCAGAAATATCTATCCCTTAGGGTCCATATTAAGAAAATGTGGTAACATATGTAAATTACATAGAAAAAGAAGCACATAGGAAGAGGTCCAGGAATGCATATCTTTACCTATACTTGTATAATAAAGATACTTTCATTAATAGACCTGAATAATGTAACCTCAATTATAAGGGACAGCTCTTTAATAAAACACCTAAATTTTTTTTTTTAAAAATGTGTGCTATTATTCTAGTTTTTTCCAATATAAAAGTATTCTTTCTTTATATTTCATTCTTTTCAGCAGAAAATATATTCAGTTCTTCTGACAAAAACTGAGAGGAAAAAGGTTTTTAATAAACTTTTAGTAAGGAAGATAACTACCGTGTGCTAATAATGGTCATATAGTTTTCTTTCATCGCTGGGGCTCTAAAAATATGCTACACCAATAATATTACGCCAATAACAAAAACCATGAAGTTTATTAGCTAATGTTTTTAAGAATGACTTCCTTTAAAAGTAAAAGTCTCAGTCTCTTGGCTCTGTAACCATTTTTGGAATGTTCTGCTGGATTCTTTTAAATCAGCCTAATTTATGGCCCAAACTATCATGGTTACTTCAGTATGAGGTTAATTCATTTAAACACAGACTAGCTTCTGATTCTCTCTGAGATTTACACTGTATCCAAAGATGGTATAAAATAGATTCACCCCTCAGAATAAAATGATAAGAATTATTGCTCTTGGCCTCTCTATGACTGTTTCAGTCAACAAACATGTTGGCCTTGTAAAATGATGACTAAAATGCTCACCATCTGAAAGCTAGTAAAGGAATGACTGTACTATAAAATATTTAAATGAAATTTGCCCAGAGGCTGAGGAAAACCAGAGAAAAAGAAAGTCCCTTCTTATTTGTTTGTTCGTAATTTACATCTCACTTCGGCTTATGAAAAGAACTGGAAGACGAGACATATACTCTTGCATACCATAGTCACTTTCAAAGGTTTATAAAGGAAAAAAGGAATGGAATTGGAGGGGTATTCAATTACTGTAATATATGCTAAATATATTTAATTCCTTGTTACTGAGCAATGGTGATTACAGTTGGTGAGGAGCTCATCTTTGCTGCATTGTGGTGAAATGTGAACTATAATTGGGAATACATTCAATTACCATTTTGTACTCCAGCATTAAGATTTCCCTATAGCCTGTGAATTTAGTGAAGTTTAAAATAGAGTAGGTAAGAGTGCATGGTCTAGGGTCAGGCAAATCTGAGGTTGAACACTGGCTGCCACATCCAATGGACAAGTAGTATGGACTCGATTCCTGCCTCTCCAACTTGGAAATAATTATAACCATCTCATGAGTTTTTGAAAGGATTAAACTCAAGAATACATGGCAAAGATTCATTTCTACACCTGGCGTACTGTAGGCTTGACCAATCACCCCTGGCCCCATATATACAAAGAGCTTTTATGTCATGGGTAGTCATTACTATTGTAAATACTACCGAGAGCAAAATTTAAAATCTTGCCCTTTTGTTTCTTCTATGCAAAATGGATGGAGAAGAAAACCTGAACCTCATACCTTTACATATTGTACCTTATTCCTCTTTTAACCAGCTCCACAGTTTTTTCTTAAACTTCTATACTTCAGTATATATGCCTTCTCTACTTGAATATATACTTGAACATATATGTAGAACACATTGCTTTTTCTAAACATCCATTTTTTGAAGATGTGGCTAATTTTCCAGGCTTCTCTCATAAATGCCTGCATTCTCTTTGGTAATGGATTACTCCAGGGACTTCTTGTCTCCCTGCTTTGCTGTGTTTTACCATCACCAGCTGTCAACTGGACAACTCCATGTGAAGAATAATTGCATATGAATCCTGCATATTGAACACTAAATTCATTGCGCATTTCCTCATCAGCCCTCCTCCCCTTGCATTCTTTCTTCCATATTCCTGCTCCTGGTCAATGGCTCGACCAGACACTTGGTTTTCTTATTAATACATCTTGGAGGCTTTCTTGATGTCCCATTTTTCTATCTTGCCATATCACACTGATCCAGTTCAGTTCTCTAGCCTGCCCAACACCCAGCTTTTCTCTGATACTACTGTTTACACACTTTTCCAGTCGTATGACAAGATGATTCTTTCCTCCACATTTGGATTCATGTTGTTTTCTCCATCCAAATGTTCTCTGAACAAGCTACAATTTCAAAGCTAAGCTACAATGTCAATTGTTCCATGAGATCATTATTTTTGGCAAGCCATTTGGACTTTGTGCCATAAGCTCCCTTACTTTCTGATATAATGGCATCAGGTGTGTGCTTTGCCTTCCTTGAGGCAATCAATGGAAGGCAGGTAGTCTCTGTGTCAGAGGCCCCAGATTTCCCTTTAGTGCCTTAAAATATCAGTTTCCTTTTCTATAAAATGGAGTTAATGTAATACTAAAAAGTCATTGATATAGTTAAATAATATAACTAACAATTCTTTTATTAAAAATTGGCACATACATAATAGTTACTTTTATTATGATTTTCAATTTCTACTTGCTATGGCCTAAACCAAAAGAAGTTACCTACATTGTTTGTTTATTTATTTATTTTAAATGTTTTATTTATTTTTGATACAGAGAGAAACAGAGCATGAGAGGGGAAGAGGGCAGAGAGAGAAGGAGACACAGAACCGGAAACAGGCTCCAGGCTCTGAGCTAGCTGTCAGCACAGAGCCTGACGCGGGGCTCGAACTTAGGAACGTGAGATCTGACCTGAGCCGAAGTCGGATGCTTAATCAACTGAGCCACCCAGGCACCCCCCTACATTGTTTATTTAAAATTTGTTCGTTTATTGACTGGATTTAAAATTTAAAAAGACATTTATTGTTTCATCTAATGAAGGAATATTTAATGTTTCTGATGAAGGATACATCAAGACATATCTAGGCTTATGAGTTTTTATAAGCCTAGAAGTAACTTTGAAAATGAATACGTTGAATAAAATGCCGTATTTACTGTGAAAATGAAATCAAGAGTAAAACCATGCAAGAAGAGACTAAACTAGAACTTGGCATATGGTCCAACCATACTGGCCCACTTCTATAATCTCTCTGGTTTTTTTGCCTCCAGACTTTCCCTGCTTTGATCCCGTCAATGCCCAACTAGGAGATAAATCTTCTAAAAATACCATTCTCATCATGTCACTTTCCTGTTTAGGAACTTGCATCATCTCACCATGGTTTACTGAATCAAGGCCCTAATTCTTTACCTGAAATTCAAGGTTCTACATAATCTGGCCCCAATTTATCTACCCAACTTGATCACCTATTATTCTAGTAGAAATGGTCTATAAAATCTTCCTATCCTACATATTCAGTAGTTTATGACCTAGGATCTGACACTTAACAATGCCTTTAGGGCCATCGGAATAATGTCTCTTTTGGGGAGCCTGGGTGGCTCAGTGGGTTAAGTATCCAACTCTTGATTTCAGCTCAGGTCATGATTTGACGGTTCACAAGATTGATCCCCATATCAGGCTCTGTGATGGTAGCGCGAGCCTGCTTAGGATTCTCTCTCACTCCCTCTCTCTCTGCCCCTCCCCAGCTTGTGTGCATGTACCTTCTCTCTCTCTAAAATAAATAAACATTTAAAATAAATAATACATAAGAAATAAATAAGTTTTCGGTAAAGAAAACTTCCTTAACTATGAGAATCCATATTATTAGTGCCTGAATTAATCTCAAATCAAAATGCGCTCATTGTTGCTTAGAAAGTGTCAAGCTCTACAACAGAAACTTTGAGGAGCATAAAGATGAACTAGTTACAGTCTTTGACTTGAGTCTATTACTAAGTTCAATGAAACCCATAGAATGTGTTCTGAAAATAGAGGAGAGGAAAAAGTAAGGCACAAGTTGTGTGTGCATGTGCGTGTGCGGGCATGTGTGTGTGTGTGTTGGGAGGTGTGCTCAGAAAATGTTTTCAAGGTGAGTTGATATTTAAATTGTGCTTGGAAGAGGAACTAGCCCAAAGACACAATAAACAAAATGCCTAGGACCCATGATACTTTTAGGAGCCCATAGATAAAATACTTTAATTTGAACTTATTTTAATATCATAAAAGTTTAATATAATGGTAATGAATATATAATAACAAAATCAGCCAGAATTGTGCTTTTTATATAAATACAGTAATTTTTAATATTTTGATGGAGGAAGGAGCCCCTGAAGACAAAGTGACTTGGGCTCTCAGAAGTTACATTGTCACCCTGCCTGGAAGAATAGATGTGATATGAGTGATTAGGGATGGAAAGAGGAAAACCTATGAGCAAAGGTCATGTTGTAGGAAAAAATAAGGTATATATAAGAAATTCCTGCAAAAAAAAAGTGCTTAATTAAACATGACTAATGATGGCTGAGAGATGTAGGACAACAGGTAAATACAGAAGGTGGAATGGATCCATATTATGGAAGCTTTACTCATGGTAATTTTAAAGAGATTTGAAATGGTTGATGTTTATATAAAAAGTTGCTGAATAGGGGAGTGACATGATAACCATTTTCTATATCGAGTGCATTCATTCAACACATATTTACTAAACATCTAAGATGTGCTAGACATTTTGCTAAGTACTCAGCATACAATAGTATAAGAGGGAGTCCCTGTCAATGTGGAGTCAACATCCTAATGGATTCAAGAGACAATAAATACACAAACTATCAAATAAGTAATAATTTCCCAAAGTGATTAGTGCTTTGAAGACAGTAGAGGAGGAGAACAAATAGAGTAAATATAGAGTACTGTTGTAGTTGAGAGGGTCAGGATTCTAAGCTGGAGGAACCTGGCAGAGAGAAGATCAAGTCCAAAGAACTGGTAAGTGGACTAGTCTGTAATGAGTTAGTATGACTGGAGTGGGTGAATAAAAGAATGAATGCATGGAATGAGGTTGGGGAGGAAGTTTACATGTTTGCACTTGGTTATAAAACATCTTATGTTTTTTATGTGCCTATCCTTTTTAATAGTTTCTTACATTTATTTTTAATTCATACTGAACTCTTTCTTTTTTATTTATCTGTGAAAAGGCATTTTGAATCCTTTTTGGAATGCAATGGTATGCTTAAAATTCTCTTCTATTCTGTGCAACATATATCAGTGAGTTGAGATTATGAAAGGCCTTCAATAAACATTTGTATGACTAGTTTGTTATATTCAGATATATTCAGATAGCCTATGAAATTCCACTGGAAGGAGCCAAGAATTCACTTCGGTCTTAGATAAAATAAATTGTCATTTAGTTTACAGAGTCCTATGAATAACTAAAATAAAATAAGAGGTATAGCATGGTGCTTTAACTAATGTTGGCTTACTTCTTTAATGAATTCGTTTAGTACTATTACCAGAGCACATCAGGATCCATTATTAAATTTGGAATTTTAGTTATTGTCATGGTAAACCAAGAAAAATGCTATCTAAAGGCAGAGCTTAAAGATTATTTTTGGAAATTCCAGCATATATACATAGAATTTCTCCCAATGTCTCCAAATAAATTTAGAAAAATTAAATGAAAGCAAAAATTCAATTTAAAAGAAAGATTCCATTGATTAATATAAGATTTGGAAGTTGTGTTCAGAGTAAGCATCAATCTATATTTATGGACTAGTTAAGAAAAATACACTATAATTTAATTATAAAATAAGGATGCAACAAGTCTCAGAGATTTCAGTATATTCTATTAGGTATAATGTCTCTAGATTAAAAAATTTACTAAGAATTCTAGCATAATATATTTGTCATAATCATTGATTTTAACTGCTGCAAACTTCGGAGGGATTATTGGAATCTTACATTTTATTTCAATTTTTGTTAATAGAATTAATCTCACCCCACTTGTAAATGAAAGTTGATTTAGGGAGTTTATGTTTGTGATGGGCTTGGCTTTTGAGAGTGATGAATAAATCCTAATAATATTGTATTTGAGTAACACTTAATCTTCAAAGGATTAGACAAATGGGAATTAATCCCTCAATTAGTCTGTCCTTCAATTAAAACTGATAACTCCCATTCTCTAAGAAAGCAAGCGAAGTGAGTCAAAGAAACTTAATCCTTTGATTCTGTGTAAATTTTGTCACTTTCCAAAGAAACATTAAACTGTAGTTTAGAAGAATGGGGATTTTAAGGTGCAAATGGATTTTTGACTCTTGAAGGTGGAGTGATTTATTATTAATTACTTTCTTCTTATCCTTGAATATACATCAAAGCATGACTCCTGTGCTAAAATCCAAAGAATGTTTATATTAGATTTCACTTATAATTAAGGTTTGTAGACTTAATTTGGGAATTTTATTACATAAATATGTACAGGCCATTAGTTTTCAGTATAATATCATAGATAGCAAATTTAAAGAGGATGAATGTGCAAGACAGAATTCTGTATGGGAAAACACTTTCCTAATTTTGTCCACTTGGGGCTTATGTATGACCCTATGGTCTAGGAATTTGTATTGAAATATATATTTGCAGGTAATCTGGTAATATGTACACCTAGAGGTTTCATGGAAGGCTTAGAAGTTCTTCGACAATAATATGGCTAAGAATCTCTGCACCCCATATTTTAGAACAGAGAATTTACAATAAACTCCAAAAACTATATGGTGGGATCTGATATTAATTTCTAATTCCTTCACACTGAGGATTAGGGGCCTGCCTGGGGACCACCTATACCAGTACTGATAATGGAATGATCCTATCAAAGTGAGCTTTCCAGCTCTGTGTCCCTGATACTCTGTTCATAACACTTGTGTGGTTTGTGCTGAGATAACTTCCTGATGCTGCATCGCTAATAACACATCATAACTTTTACTCTTATCTTGTTAGCATTGAGTGTTGCTGAAAGATTCTGCTGTTGTCACAAGTTTTTAAGATGTTTTTATTTCAAAACAATCTCAAACTTATAAAATTTTAAGACTCATCCAAATAAGGGGCACCTGGGTGGCTCAGTTGGTTAAGCATCCAGCTCTGTCTCAGGTCATGATCTCACGGTTCATGGGTTCAAGCCCCATGTCAGGCTCTGTGCTGACAGCTAGCTCAGAGCCCAGAGCCTGCTTTGGATTCTGTGTCTCTCTCTTTCTCTGACCCTCCCTTGCTTGCACTGTCTCTCTCTCTGACTCTCAAAAATAGATAAAAAACATTAAAAAAATTTAAAAAAGAATCATCTAAATAAAATTTCCCTGGATGATTTGAGTCTGAGAGACTAACACGACACTCCATCATCCCTGAATACTTTACTATAGGACAAAGACATTCTCTTATATAATCCCAGTACAACCAGGAAATTGATATTGATACACTACTACCATCTAATCCTTAGATTACGGTCAAGTTTTTCAAATAGTCTCAATAATGTCCTTTCTAAGAAAAGGATCCAGTCACGAATCATGCATGATATTTAGTTGTCATAGTCCTTTTTTTTCCCATTTTTTTTTTTTTTTTAGTATATGTGCTGCTGAAACGAGCACTAGTTGTCATAATCCTTTAAACAGTTTCGGTCTGGAATAGTTCTTTGGTCTCTCTGAGACTTTCACAATCATAACGTTTTTGGAAATTATAGACATTATTTTGTAGAAGTCTTTCAGTCAGATTGTCTCATGTTTCCCCATGATTAAATTTAGGTTTTCAACCAGAGCAGACATACCATAAAAGCGGCTTTGCATTATTCTTCTTTCATCCTAGTAGGTGACACATGAGTTTGTTCCATTACTGGTGACATTAACTTTGATCATTTGTTTTAGGTAGTATTTTGTAAGCTTCTTATCATAAAGTTACTTTTTTCCCCTGTATAATTAAGTATTTTATTGGAGCAGGTATTTGAAGCTAGTAAATATCTCATTTTTCATTAAATTTCAATTTATTCATTTATTTAAATCAGTAGGATTGATAAATTCTTGTTTTACTTAATAAGGTGCAATCCAATATCCTCATTATTTACTTTAATGTTAAACTTGTCCCAGTCTTGGTCACTGGGTCCCCTTTGAAGGCACTTTTTTTGGTCCTTTTGACATTTCTCCATCATTTTTTGAGAATTTCTTTCTTTCTGTCACATGGTTATCCAGGCCCATCATGAAATATTCCTGCCCAGTGATAGAATGACTTACTTGTCAAGAGTTCTACTTCCCGTAAGTGGACCATAATATTTAGAAGCTAAGATCTGGGTGCCAGGTGTTCTCATTACTCTTAGAGGTTGCTGATTCCAAGCTTCTCAGTGGAAAGAGTTAGGAAATATATTTATACATATATTACATACAGGTACATATGTATTTATTTTTATTTTTCCTTATATATATTTATCTAGGTACGGGGTAGGGATATATATTTACATATAGATTTATATTTATATCCATATGTAGTTTATCTGGAATATGAAGAGTTCACATTAATATCTCCACTTCAAATGTAACGCCATAGAGTTCATTCTAGTTTTTGCTAGAACTCCTCAGTCTGACATTCAGAAACTAGGCTCTTACTATCCTTAATATATTTTATCAATTACCCGTATGTATCTAATCACTGCCCCCAAATAACCTGGATGTCCAGCTAGTATATACTTTAGATGATTACCGCCTTAGCTTACATCTGCC
Source organism: Suricata suricatta (assembly GCF_006229205.1). Taxonomy (NCBI): domain Eukaryota; kingdom Metazoa; phylum Chordata; class Mammalia; order Carnivora; family Herpestidae; genus Suricata; species Suricata suricatta. The sequence goes on from NC_043704.1 coordinate 109,953,907, forward strand.
TAAAACTACATATATGGCTGCAAGTGAGAACCACCCAACTTAATCCAATAAACCCACAGAATCACGAGATAACAATACATTATTGTCTGAAATCACTGAGTTGTGTTGGTTTCTTATGCAACTACAGATAATCGGAAAAAAGGGATCGGAAGGATAGAAAAGAAAGACAGCAAGTACCAAAGCACGTAAGAAAATGATCTAATGGAAACTGGAGGAGGATGAACACCCATGTCTTCTCATTTTACATCACAGCTTTGCATAGAAGTTAGCCCTAATGCTATCTAGAGGGCAATACAGACATATTCAACTGATTGAACTATGACTTTTACAAATGATTTCATAGGAATTGTGACCACATGATTTACACAAAGCAAGATTCATAAAGATAGATTAAAATAAGAAATGTAGAACTAGTTTTGTCTTCTTTATTCTCTAAGGGATCTTGAAAGGTCAACCTCCTTTTTCTTATCTACAGGGTCCTTTTTGTAATCTGTGTATTTTGCCTTCCAAGGAGCTGCATATAAGATTACATAGAGAATTTTAAAAAATCATGAATGAACAAACCACATGAAGATTTAGTTTTCCCTCAAACATATTCTAACCTCCAACTTGTTTTAAAAACAGTAGAATTTATTTAGTTCTCTTCTGCAGCTTCCCTTCTCTTTGTGGCTTGGCCTGTTTCTATTCTTGGATGTTTGGAAGGCCAGTATATTGAAAATTTATGGCCAAAAGAACCTTTGTGCTTTGCAGAAGATACAAAATCCCATGGAGACCATGAGAAGGATATTAGAGAAATACTTAGATCTCATTTGAAGTCATTACAACTAAGTAATAAACAACGGGAGAACAAACCATTAACAAAAATAATAACAGGATAGAGGTTTCAAAAGAGAATGATTTTTAAAAATCAAAGACTTAAGAGAGATCTTTGCAAAAATTGATTAAACATGTGTGTATTTGCAAAAATAATCCTTATTATCATAGTGAAAAAACCCCACATTTTGTGCAGATATGATATTATGCAATAGTACAAGTTACAAGTCAGTAATTTACAATAGTACAAGTTACAAGTCAGTAATTTGTACAAGTACAAGTCAGTAAATTAAACCAAGAAGAAAATTATGTTCTTTGTCTTTTCTAAATATTGAGCCATGTTTGCAATTGTAAACTAAATTTAGTTAAATATTAGATTATATTTTATCTCAATTTTACAATTTTGGTTTTATTTTTCAAGACAAAGTTCCAATCAAAATCTTTTCCTCTATTTTTACAAATGAAATTTGTAGGGTCAATTTAATGTTGATTCATTGTAAGTCATTTTTCTCTCTATACTAAACATATTAATCATCCCCAGATGAGGAAGTAAAATAATATTTAGCCTCCAGATTAGTAAGGAATAATTTATTTGATAATGGTTTTCATTACCAGTTAATGGAAGATACTTTCCTAAGTAACTCAGAGCTTGTAAGCAATGGGTAAATAGACTTTAATATAATAAGCTCAAGTATTAGTTTACATGAAATAAACAACATTAAGATAATGGGAAATATCAATTTCTCTCAAGAAGGGATGAATTTGAAGGAAATTTTGTATTTGATTTTTGATATTTTAAGAGAATACTAAATACAGCACAAAATGGAAAATCCCACAGTCTTTCTACCCTCCTTTCATTCATCCAGGCAACCAGCAGTTCATCATTTTCTGAGGAAAAAAACAAATATCAGACCGTGAGACAGAGTCCCACCCTGTCCTGGATGGAGGAGATAAGCCAATGCTTTTTTAATGCTTGTGCTTTGAAATGTGCAAAACATCAAAAGGAGTTGACAGTGATTGGTTATAAGGTTGTTGCTTCAGGGAGAGAGGAAGAGAGAGCATAGGGCCAACAGAGAGCAGTTAACTACAAGGGGCTGTGGTAGCTTCTGAAGTAGCAGAATAATTCCCACACTGGCTGTACAGTGAGATTATTGTTCTTTAGAGTTCCTGAGTAGTTTCAGAATTATTCTTGGGTGTTCTATAAGGATTATAGTTTTGGGGAGACTATCCAAAAGATGTCCCATAAAGGGACCCTTTATAAAGGGATCTCAATGTAAGATTAATGTGAATCTGAGAAGCTATTAGAGGTAGCATTCTATAATGAAACAAATGTGATAATGGGTATCTACACACCCATATTCTAGATCCACTTATATTTTAAGGAAAAGATTCTGCTTAGCCGAAATAAAGATGAAGTACATAAGTGATTTCACATAATTTTTTGCCACAGAATTTTCCTCCCTTTTCTTCTCTTCCCCTTCCCTTTTTCCACATTCTTTCTGTCTTAAATTCTCTTTCTTTTAAGCTTATAGGAAAGGCATAAATATAAAACATATAAAAGAGTACAGCTGTGGTTGAATCAAGGGTCCCAGACCCAAAGTCGATCTATCCAGTCTCCATTTACCCTGTTACTGTATTGGCCTCTGTGGTTCTTCCATGAGTCTCTAAGAATTAAGCTAAAGATAATTTGAAGCCACTGGACTATCTTCAGTGTTCTATCAGTTTAGAATCCACAATTCTATCAGTCAGATGATTAATTATGGCACTATATAGTCATATTTTACAGTGCCTGTCCATATCATAATGTTTGCCATTCTTTTAGAAATTCCTTCCTGTGGTGGGCCATAATAGTCACATTTGTACTACATGGCTCTTCAATGTTTGTTCTTTTCAATTGAATGAAAAGAAACAAATGGCCTAACAAAAGTCAATAAGATGTAACTCCTAGGAATATGCTACATGGATTAAAGATGTTACTTTGATCTAGAATGGTCAGTTGAGTGAAGGTATAAAACTAGCTGTGTTGTGGACATTTTAGACCATTCCAAAAGCTGGAGAGAAAGAGAAGCAGAGAGAGAAAGGGAAAGGAGGAGAGAGAGAGAAAGAGAGACCGAGGAGAATAATACACAAATTCAGAGATAGGTAAAATTTTAGTACTAGTTTCCTAATAGTTTTTGAGGTCCTGGTTTCATTTCTTTATAGTCTTGAGTGACTAGGACTTTGTGAGATTTTCTTTTATGTTTCAGAGATATATAGATATAGATATTTCTTATTGAAATAAATATATTTTACTTGAAACCAAGGAAATTGTGATGGACATACAGACTTAAATGAGAAACAGGAGCCCCCAGTAATTAGTCTAAAGCATTTGTTATATATTTCAGTATATATAGAAAAAATAAAGTTATTTATCTTTGACTTACATATATATACTTCGACAGGTATTTCTTAAATGAATGAGTAGAAAATACAAACAATTTTACACAGATAATTTCACATAGCATTATTTATAACATCAAAAATGGAAGCAAGTTAAACATCCAACAGTAGCCTAATAGTTAACAAAGAATGCAATAGTCATGTAATGAGCAATTGCACAGCTATTTCAAATGTTTTCTAAGAACCTTTAATACAGGCTATCACATTATACAACTCTAGGAGATGTGTCATACTGTATGTAAATGATGTCCTTTAGACTTTTACAGTGTCCAGATGATACTTGTATACACAATACATGACACATTAATGATGTAGTAAACATTAAGCCAGGTTTGACATTATGTTACTGTTAAATAAAAAAAGTAGCATTCATCCAAAACTAAGTCTTGGTATAATCCCAAGTATACAATATATAGATTTAAATGTATATATTATGCATTTAGGTAGTTTATAGAGATACTATGTCAAATTATAACAAATTATCTCTGAATGTTGGAATTATGAATGCTTTTTAAAAATTTTGGCATTTTCATTTTTTTCTATAATGAAACCTTGTTGGAACCAGAAAAAAATGATAATTATTATTTTAATTCTACTTTCTATTAGCCTGTTAAACATCAAACACTGGGTTTATAAACAACAAAATCTTCTATTATATACCACCATCTAATATGCTTAGGTATCTCCTTCACGGCAATTCTGTGGCTATCTTTCCATTAACACTCAACTATTAATTTCCCTTTATTATTCAATACTATCTGAGATAGCCACTTTATTTATGAATTGCCAAACTGGGCACTATTCCCTAATAAGGATCTGACTAGACTTAAATATACTGAGACAAACTCATGTTTACTACAGTCAATGATTCTGTTGACATAATATATAATTCTTATTTTGCAAGTTCCCAAACTATAGAAAAGACAGAATTCTCCAGGGATTTTACCAATCAGTAATAGGCTTTTATTTTTCTACACTATAAATGGATTTTACCTTTAGATGTACTGGTTTTACCATTTGCAAGTTGATAATGTATAAGCTTGCCTAAATGTCCTCTGGGGATATGATAAAGATTGGTGTAGTTTAGACTAATGGAAAATATTAGATTCAACTATGGCATAAACAGGTGAACGAGTCTGTGAAATGTTTTAATACCTTTACAGAAAGGGACATATTAGCAGGTCTGGGGACACTTGACTAAATATTGACAATAGAAAAGTCCCATTATGAATAAAAAGTGACTTAGCTCACACATTGAAACATGTACCTTCTACTCAACACAACATAATGTCCCAGTGAGTTTCAAAAAAGGACCACAAGCAACCTCAATATGAGAACTCAAACTGTGTGGGGCCAGCCAGTCAGTTAGAACCTAATGCTAATAAACAAGTGGTCACAACTTGGGTCCACACCCAAGCACCATGCCAATGTCAAAGGATGCATTCCTACTGTGAATCTGCACTTTCATTTTATTTTTTTAAATCTCCAATTATTTTTGAGAGAGAGAGAGAGAGAGAGAGAGAGACAGAGTACAAGCAGGGAAGGAAGAGAGAGAGAGGAAGGGAGACACAGAATCCAAAGCAGGCTCCAGGTTCTGAGCTAGCAGCACAGAGCCCAATGCAGGGCTCGAACTCATGAACCATGAGGTCATGACCTGAGCTGAAGTTGGATGCTTAACCAACTGAGCCATCCAGGTGCCCCTGTTCTTTCATCTTAAAGGTACCAGTCAAAGAAGTACTAACCATGTATTACTGAGCTCCAGTCCTGTGTGCCCCCTCATGGTTTTAGTAATCTACATATGTTATTTCTAATCACCAGAAAACTCTTTAAGTAGATCAATCTTCTTATTTCCATTATACAGAAGAGGAAACAGAGGCACAGAGATTTTAAATAATTTGACCAGGGTCGTTCAGTTAGTTGGAGTTGACTCAGCATTCAAATCCAAGGGTTTGAAACACAAATTATTCTTATACTTTGATGCTTTCTTCTTGTTACTGAGATTATAAGTGTTGAGACCCTCATTGTTAATTAAAATATGTGTCTTATCTAGAAGACAACTCACAGATGGTCAACAGCTTTATCTCTGTTCGTGGGCAATATATTATAGTATATTGTGCTATATAATACTGCTTTCCAATAGCTTCCAAGATTTTCAAGTGATTTGTATTATCTATTGCCATATAATGAGTTACTTTAAAACATAGTAGCTTAAAACAGCAAACATTTCTACTCTCATTGTGTCTGTGCATAAGAAATCCAAGCATGGGTTAGCTGGCTGCCTCTGGCTTAAAGTCTTTAGTAACATTGCATCAAGCTCTCAACTTGAAACTATGGTCTTATCTGAAGGCCTAATTGGTTTGGGAAATTAGGAGAAGATTTGCTTCCAACCTCACTTGTGTCCCTGGTGTCCGTCACCAGGTGGGCCTCATTTTTCTTGTCACTGGCTCCACCTGGAGAAATGATCCAAAAGAGAGCAAGACAAAACACCAAACACCAAAAATGCAGTCTTTTATAACTTAATCTAAGACATGAGATCCCATCTCTTCTGCTGTATTCACTTCATTAGAAGTGAGTCAAGTTCAGCTTATACTTAAGGAGAAGAAGTTGCTTCTTATACTAGAAGATGAAAATCAATGAGGACTCTTAAAAACTGCCTGTCACATGATCTAACACAATTGCTCTGACAATGGAAGACTATGATATCTACCTACAAGTTTTCTATAAATCCAGAATTGTTGTAGTCGGGAATCTAACATTAACTAATGGAATACCAACTTAATCTGGCTTAAACAGAGAGAGGATATTTATCAGGTAATTCAAAAGTCTATGTATGGGTCCAACTTCTGACAGACTACATTGAATGTTTGAATATTAGCAGGTGCCTGTCTGTCTTGTCCCTCCTCTCTCTGACCTTATTTTCTTCTGAGTATCTTTATTTTCTGGCAGGCCCATTCCACATTGTGTAAAAGTTAATTTTGGTGACCCTGGGGGAACATGATCTATAGTGGGCACTATCTTTTTGTAGAGGCCCAACAAAGTTTTCCTTTTGGTGCCATAGATGTTTCTGAATAGAAAGATAAAGTTCTCTGAATAATTAGAATTATGGCATGTGCCATCCCTGGTGTGGGTTGTGGCTACCCCTATATGAATCATATGAACAAACTGTTGTAGGGAAATTTGGTTTCAAAAAGTAAAAGGTTACAAAAATAAGGGGTTATTTTATGGGAAGAGAAAAAATTTAAAACTATCTAAAGAAATAAAGAAAAAGAATCACAATTTGTAGGCTGAATTGTGATCCCCCAAAATTTGTATGTTGAAATGCCAACACCCAAATGTCTATATTTACAGATAGGGCCTTTGTGGAGTTAATTAATGTAAAATGAGGTCATAAGGGGTTTGAATCCCCTTGTCATCTATGTAAAATCCTGAAGTCGCCAGTATTGAATTTGTTTCCAGGGGCTCCCATAACAAATTACTACAAACTAGGTGAGTTAAAATAAGAGGCCAGTAAAAACTGGATTCAAGTAGAACAAATATTAATTACATGGGGCTGAATAAACTAGGTGGAATAATGGCAAAAAAGAAAAAATAAGGAAAATACTCTTTCAATAATATTTTCTATATTGAGTTCAAATTTAAGCCTCCAAGATTCTTTAACATAGTGTAATTTGTAATAATATCAGAAAACAAATCTTCATTAACTTTATTGAACTTTTATAAAACCTACTATATAAGAAAAAAAGTCTTTTAAAAATGATAGCTAAGAAGATTAGTTTTCTGGAGTTACTTTAAGAAAATAGCATAAAGTATGTGGCTTAAAACAGTGGAATCTATTATTCAATGGTTCTAGAAGCTTGAAGTCTGAAATCCAGGTATTGGAAGGATCGTATTCTACCTGAAGACTCTCTATACTCTGGTTTCTCTTCAGATCGCATAAATCTTTTGTCTTTTACTACCTGATGACTCTCTGGGAGAGTCTTCCTAGCATGGCTTGCTGGCCATTCTTGTCTTACAGATGCATCATTCCAGTCTGTGCCTTTCTCGTCACAGATTTTCTTTATGTGTCAGTATCCAAATTTCCCTCCTGTTATAGGGACACCAGTCAATGGATTTAGGATCTGCCCTAATCCAGCATGAGCTCATTTGAACTTGATTAATCTGCAAAGACCCTATTTCCAAATAAGATCACATAGACAGGTACTGGGGTAGGACTTCAACATATCTTACTGTGGAATACAATTCAGCCCACAATTCTAGGTCTTAGGATTCTTTAGATAAATTGCATTAGAAAGGAAAAGAACATTAAATCCCCTTATTTCACTTTATTGGTTTCAATGAATAAACAAGAATAATTTATAAGAGGAAAGTTAAAAATCATAATTTTATCAGGACTCCCAAGGCACTAATCTAGTATTTCATGAATAAATCTCACATTATAATTGGTTTCTGATTAAAAATGTACTGTCTACATAAACTATTAAAACTTATTTATTCACCTTCAAATTCATACTTACCAAGTGATCTTTTCTTCAACGAATGCATCCTCTGTAACTTTGGCTTGGGAGTCACATGCTTAATATCACTCCACTATGCTGAAGAAATCTGTTTAAACAAATCACAAAGCTGTGATACAGGGCAGAACACCGAGACCAAAACATTTTAGCTGCTTCTATTTAAAGTCATCTTGGTATTTACAAATGCAGCAAACTACAGGTAGCTTCAAGTTTTAGATCATAATTCTCTGACAAACCTTCAAAGCATGTTCTAGATAAGAGCTCTGAAATTGCAGTATTCACAGTGACATTGCCCTTGCGCATAGAATTCTCTGCCTCCCCTGGTTTGGCAGCCATTCTAGAACTGGGGAATCATATTTTGTTATTTTTCCCTCAGCAAGACCAACAGTTTCTGATGGTATTTCTCCCAGTTCTGTAAATTTGGGTTAAATTTTCAACATGTTAAATTAAAATGTTTTCGTTTCTTCATTTAAAACATCCAGAAAAAAATTTGCATTTTTTTGCATCTAAAAATGGAGCAAGTAAGATGTTATATAATGGAATGGTTATTGCCTTTCTTATACTCTCTTGGCCTGAGAACCCCAGAAGAGAGTCTGGCAGGGGTGAAATACTACATGCAAGGACAGTGAGAGGTAGGGAAAAAGGGACATGAGGCAGGAGTGAGGGGCAGAAATGAATCGAGCTGTCTGTGGTTTTACAAGAAAATCAGTCAGTTATTATATAGTCCTATGGGATATCTCTGGACAAGCTTCATGGCTCTCAGGTGGGCATGGAGTTTGGGTAGAAGAGTAATTCAGCTCATGGTTCTCCTATTTCTCACTGGTCAGATCACTCCAGGGCCTATGAGGCCCCCACACTCCTGGGTGGTATGAACTAGCTTTTCTACACAGCCAACGGAGAAGGCATAATAACCTTTGCAGCTTTGACCCAGCCAGTGGTTAGGAGACCGTGGTCACTCCTGCTGTGTCCCACAGTAGTGCTTACCGTGGACTCCCTAACAACAACGGATATGAGAAGACAATCCACTCGCCTATTTAGAGTAATATTCACTTCACACAGTATTTGGAGTTTCTCACAGTTTATCTTAGAACCACCTGCAGGCATGTTAAACACAGATTTCTGGGACCCATTACCAGTTACTGACTGAACAGGTCTGGTATGAAGCTGAAAAGTTTACATCTCTACCAAATTTACAGATGATGCTGATGCAGTTGCTTGAGGGACCACACTCGAAGAATCACTAAGATAAATGCCCTAGACCAAAAGGAAAAAAAGTGCTTCATGAAGTTGAATTTAATTCTTTATTTAGGTTTGGATTTAAATATTCTAGGTAGCAGAGACTCTAGCAGCCCGGTGGAAATGCCCCTGCCAGATGCTCATCCTTCCTTTCCTGTTTTCTGGATCCATTCAGCTCAACATATACCTATTTTGTAGGTATAGGAGTCACAGATCTGTCTACTTTTCAAATATAAAGTGTGGAATGATAGCCAAAGGTAGCGCTGTTTACAGGTGAGTCCTCACAGAACCAATGAAGATCATTGTTTACTTGAAAGTTCAACAAGGTGTTTAAGCACCTACCCTATGTCACACTCTGTGTTAGGTACCTGGTATTCAGTGGTGAGCAAGTTGGGCAAGGGCTTCACATCTTGGAAATTCCTGTCTGTCGGAAAAATTGTCATTATACCAGTAGTCATCTAAATAACAAAGCACAATTATGACAAATGTACAGAAGGGGAGCTATAAATATTATTGATGATCAGTACAAATATAATGTTTGATGAAGAAAATGCATAACCTGATTGGATCTATATCTGCCTCCAATTTCAATGATAATTTCTGATAATTGTGCCAGACAATTTTAGTAGACATTTTAAAGAGTATGGCACTCCATCTACCATTTAAACTTTCATTGCCTTTGGTTTTATCTCTGAATTTGTGTCTTCTTTCTCTTGTAAGTTGATTTAATTTCTACTTTGTATTCCTTTTCTATTTTTAGAAGTCATGGTGTCAGTTTATTTAATGTTTATCTTTTCTTTGACTGATTTCATCTCAACCAAAATAGATCTCTTATTTAATTTGTTATTGTACCTTTGGAAAAGAGTCAGATTTTTGAGCTTCACTAAATTACAACTACTTCTGCAAGACAAATGCTTCACAGGAGACCTTAATGTGAGTTTTCAATAAGTACCTTCCCTCCATTTCCCAAATCTGTTCCTTTATTCTTTCATGCACATTAAGCTTGTAAAATTCACGAATGATAAATCTCAAAATTTTCTTGAAAATTTACATATACTGAAATTTATATATACTACAAAGTTTGCATAGGCTCCTGGCTTTCACCCACATGCCAATATGGTTCCTCTTCTTATCACCTCACTTTTTAAACTTGCATGCAATTTTCACACTAAAAGGAAATTTTTAATTCTTTGTGAAGGTTACTGTGTAAGTAATGATGAACAGAAAAACATCAAAGTTGCCCCGAGAAGTAGATGGTAGATGGTTAACTAAACTGGTACTTTTTACCTTTTCTCAGGTCTTAGGACATCTAGAACTTTACAGCCTCAGAGCTGAGGGGGCCAAAATCTCAGGGCTCACAGCTGTGATGAACCATTGCCTGGGATGTTCAAGGCTGGACTCTATCACCAGCTGAGTCACTCACCAGCTCATGCAGAATACATGAGATTCAAATTTGTGACCAAGAAAAATTCAAGTAACTCCAAATTATGAGTACCAGGGTTGCTTGGGAATTGTTCATTCTGTCTCTTGGCATTTGAAAAATATTTATTCAACAAATCATAAAATAGTGGCCAGTAATGAATACCAAGCCTCTATTCTTCACGTTCTATAATTAAGCCAAGTTGTATAAAATCATAGACTTCAAGATCCTATGACATTATTTACAACTTGTTCATTTCTCTGATAGATACCATACCATTTTATACCCTTATCCCATTCATCCATTTACGAACTTTTGAAATCTAGTATGATGTAAACACTTTGCCTACTTGTTGATAAGATAGACTCTCATCACTTGAAAAGCCTATGGTTTGGGTAGAAAGAAACACAATTACTATAAAATGTGAAGAATACTATATCACAGGGAAACCCAGAAGAGGAAAAATGAGGAAAGACCCATCAAGTTTGTGATGTTTAGTCTAGTAACTTTTCCCATTGATTTTCCTCTCATTCTGAACATGGTTCATGAAATAACATCCTAAACATGTCCAGAGTCAGCAAGTACCACCCAGTATCTGTGCTCTAGTCCCCACAGCAGCTTTCACTATTAGCAGATCTGACACTTGCCTGTTCTAGTAAGTTATTGTTGTTTTTATCAGGGGATAGAAAATAGATGTGAAAAATAGATGTGATAGACTTGAAATAGAATTTAGTCATGGGAAAAATGTCTGTTTTAGGTTAAAATATCATATCAAATAAATAGTTGCTAGGTGACTACACAGTGTGATTCATCTTCTACAAATGATATAGCTATAAAAAATTAAATGCTAGTTTTCCTTTAAAGTATTTTCTCATATTCTATAATGATGTTAGGTTGGGAACTTTTAATACTATGGGACAAACACATCGGTGATTAAATTCTGATCTCAGTAGGGAGTTACTGATATCCGAAGACCCTCATGAAGACATAGTAGGGTTTGATGATCAGAGATTTGAGGTAGATTTTCCCATGACTTTGTCTCAACTTACTCCATGAAGGAAAAATAAAAACTTGTATTATATGAAAGCCCAAAGAATTATTAGAATTATATGGTTCCAAACAGGGCAAGAGAGTAATATAAGTAATGGGAACATATATCAGTAGAAACTTACTTTCTCTTTTCCAACCAGATAGTGTGCTCCTGTAGGGAGAGACTATTTCTCTCTGGTCTGGCAATACTTACTTCTCTGTTCTGTACTCGGTAGGCACTCAATAAACATTCAGCAACGATTAGAAAAATAATGAGGATGAAGTTACTTTAATTTTAAATTCAGTTAAATTCTGGGAAGATTTTGTAATAAAAGAAAATTTAGTAATTCTCCATGTTCTATTATTTGTTCTTTAGGGCATTTCATAATGTCTTGCCTGTTCAGAGTGACACTATGCATTATTTTCAAAAGGCATGAATTTTTTCAATCCCTGGAGTCATATTGATTTGGAATAAACATGTCCTTAAAATTCTAATTTAATGTTCTCAGAAAATTTTGCCACTATGGAAGTCACTTTTGTGTTTTCTTGTGAGAGTCAAGGGAGAGATTTGAATTTCTACTTGATTTCTTGCTTCTATTCAATTTCTTACCCAAGGTGTCAAATTTATCTCTCACTTGTGACTTTCATAGGAAGATATGAGGGCTCCAATGGCAGAAGGGAAAGGACTATATTTATAATTGTCAGTATTTTTATAGCAACAAGCTGCTGGATCAACAAAACATAATACAGATTGAGCCATTTATATTCTTACAGCTATAATTTAATTTTACGTAGGAGCAATATATAGCTTTTCTTTTATGTTTATTTAGCTATCTGTGTCTTGGGGCCCCTTTTTTGCTTGTGAGTTGTCAGCTATTCTAATACTGTTTTTATCTTTTTTTTTTTTTTCCTGTGAGAGCAGAACAATTTTTTTGAAGGGTAATGACTATAAAAGGAAATGACACCATATAAAAGGTATTGTTAAAATGAAGTACTAAATGTCAAGATTCTTAAAGCAGAGGAGAAAATTTACATTAGTTTCTAATTATACTGTATCAGCAAATTAAAAAATACAAAGAGTCTAAAACTGGCATAAGTCTACAAGTGAATCAAAATTGCATTTAAAATGCCTTTTCTTTACCAGATGATCGAAGTACCTATTTTTCTTCTGTGCGTAATGCCACTTGTTCTATACACCTTCTCTATTAGTTGAAAATGAAATGGAGAATTCTGTTTTTTCACATTTACCTCAATCTTATCTTTTCATTTTTCATTTTATAGTTTCTCATATTTTCTCTACTAATAATTAGCTCCTTATCCATCTAGATGTATATATCCTGTGACAGTCTTTGAAGACAATATATACATTATTGTAGTAGATTGAATCTGCTATTACATTAAGTAATCACCCACTTTGCTTTTCTTTCTTCCTTAAGAGTTCATGAAAACACAAGGAAGACAAATCTCCTTACTGACCAAAAATTATCCTAACAGATGATCTTCAATAGAAGATGAACAAAGGTGAAATCATATGATGTTTACTAATCCTTCTATTTCAAAGCAAGTTTGACTAAATTTGTAGTCATATTGAACATAAAATCTGTTTTGTTTGATTATTTTCAGTTGCTAATTAGTAAACTTTCCAGTTTAAAAAATGGAGTGAACTATAAATTAAAAATTAAGCTACATTCCCAACTTTGTACATGACCATGAAAATGTCAACTTTTAGCTCTCCTCAGATGAATTATGAGGAAATGATAAGCCTCTAGAATTTTCTGAAGCTTAAAAGCAATAATCCCAACAGTTTTTTTTAGAAAGTTAAAAGAACATAAGATTGATATGCAAGCTAGATATGATGGCTTACTTTAAACTACTACATAGTGACACTGTTTGATTAAGCTATGTTTAATTGGAATTTTATTATTGCCATGAAGATGAGCATTATTTTCTTCATGTGTCATTAAAACCATATGTTTTCAATACCCTCTTTGAGATTCACCTTAACAGTTACCACATGAGAACAAAGAAAAAATAAATTTCATTTCTGTATTTCTCTATTTAGAATTATTAAGGAGGAAGGTCAATAACCAAATCAAAATACCGTTCATTGAGGTAAGTACCTTAGCGCTGTCAGCACAACATGAAATATTTAAGATTTCTGTAACAGAAAATACAATGGGCACTTTGTTTTTAAATTAAGCCACACAATACCAAACATGACATTTTAGTTGGATTGCATAGAAGTAAAGGATTAATCACACCAAGTAACATTATGAAACTATAGTCTCATATCTAAGTCAAAATCATGCAAAAGTGTCCATTAAACTTGTACTCCTAAAATTCTAGAAAAGGATTTATCTTGTTTTTATTTTAATGTTTATTTATTTTGGAGAGAGAGAAGAGAGAAGGGCAGAGAGATGAGGAAAAGAGGATCTGAAGTGGGCCCAAGACTCACAGCAATGAGCTGGATGAGAGGCTCAAACCCATGAACGTGAGATCATAACCTGCTCCCAAGTTGGATGCTCAACTGACTGAGTCACTCAGATACCCCAAGGATTTATCTTATTTTATGTTCTTTAATAGTTATTTTATGTTTTTAATGTTTTTTCTTGTAATCTGTTTTGATAATTACTCATTCTGTAATGTATGTCATTTTTAAGATTCCACTATATGAACTTACATCCTCTATCCCACTGAACCACTATCTTTCCAGTATAGTATGCACATTACATTAGCAGGAATAAATGTTTCTTCCTTAGGATCTTCTCTTCAAAACTCTGGACATTTTAAAATAACAATTTATCTTCCATAAGACAAGTTGTCAGCAAAAATACACAGATATAAATAATCTATTTAAGGACAGGCTAATTATATCAGTCCAAATAGAAAAAAATTCCTTCATATTTGGACTTGTCCATTGGCAAATAAATGTAAGAAGCTGGCCAAAATATAATTTGGTCCCAGTGGGATTACTATTTAAGGAAAACAAAACAAAAATTCTTAACTTTAACCAATTCTCCTCTATACTCCTCTCTGGGCACATAAATAATAAAAACAACTAATTCCATAGGGATAAATACATGTCCCCTCCTTAACGTCTTTGTCCTCTCTAATTAGGGACAAAATGACAAAGTAGTATAGTTTTAATATAAATTTGCCAGTATTTCCAAAATGTTACACAAGAAAATTTTCACTAGTGTATTAAGAAAAATACTAACTTGTTACAACATTATCTACAGACCAAGCAGTCAGGCCTAGAGGGAAAATGAAAGGTCAAAGAGTTGGTTCCAAAAACATCTTCCAACTCTAATGAAATAGCTTGTATTACATAAGGTCTCCAGTCAAAAGCTACTATAAAACCTCAATTTAAAATTTTTCATCTTATTTAGGCAGTAGAGTGCAATTAAAGCAGCCAGGAATAGAGGTACAAATCAAAACTAAAGGGAACTATACTTGTTTAGCTGCTTTTTTGAACCATTTGCTATTATTTGCCATTTCATCACAGGAGGCTCGGAGTATAAGCAGAAAGTGTCTGTCTAGAATGTTTGTCAAACTTGGGGATGAAGAGGTAAAATTATGATGGCTAAAAAGATAGGTCACACCCAAAGGAACAAGATCTAGAGAAAATGAATTTGTAAGGAAGTGAGGGCAACATTCTTTTCCTTGAGGCATTTGTCAAAGATTAATCTTTCAAGCTGTAAGAGATTGAAGAACTAAGAAGAAAACTAGCAAAAAGGCAAAGAAATCTCTTAACAGTCTCACAGCACCAGAAGAACACAAATTGGAAATTATAATCCTCCAAGTAAGAGAAGCAATGGTAACACTAAAAATTTTCAGGAATATAGGCAAAGTAAAAATATTACAGCTTCTACAAAGCTTGAAACCAGTTCTCAAACTTTATTAATTTCAGCTTACACTGAGGGAATCTGTCCTTACACAAATTACTCACTAGAAAATTAAATATTCCCTGAGAAAGATAATGTCATAAAGAGCTTCCGGTCTTGGCAGTCTTTCATATACAATGTTTAGAATTTAAAAAAAAATCTACAAGAGTACCAAATGATCAAAAAACAAGAGAAGGAATAAGTGCTAGAAATAGATCCACAGATGATCTAGGTAGTGAAATGATAAAACAGAAACTTAAAAATAATTGTAATCAATACGTTCAATAAAATGATAACAAAATAGTTTCAAAAGGCATGGGAATACATATAATATATTCAAATGGTAATTCCAGAAGGGAAGGATACAATAACTGAAATAGAGTACTTCTGGGTAAATTACCAGCTGATTAGATATGAGAAAACAAAAATGTAGGTCAGTAGAAAATAATCAGATTGAAAAACAAAGAGATAAAAAGGTTGATTAAAAAAGAATAAAGATCAGGAGACATAAATAATATTGGAAATGGTGTAATGCATATGTAGATGGAAAGAGAGAAGAGGGAACATGAGACTCAAGCAGTAGTTGAAGAGATAATGGCACAACATTTTCCAAGGCTGTAGAAAGATATCCATATAGATTTTCAAAAATTTTTTATTGTTTATTTATATTTTAGAGAAAGAGAGAGAGAGAGAGAGAGAGAGAGAGCGAGCATGAGAAGAGGAAGGGTAGGGAGAGAAGAAGACGCATAATGCAAAGCGGGCTCCAGGCTCTGACCTGTCAACCCAGAACCTGACATGAGTCTCAAACTCATGAACCATGCACGAAATCATGATCTGAGCTGAAGTCCGATGCTTAACTGACTGAGCCACTTAGGTGCTCCTCAAGATACAGTTTTACAAAGAACTACTACTCTCCAGTATTACAAATACCAAAAACATCACATCTATGCACACTTTAGTAAAACTGATGAAAAAATAAAGGGAAGACAAAAAATCTTAAAAACAGCCAATATAAAGAAAAAAATCCCATATTATTTGACTTCTCCAACTAGCAGTAAAGGACTCTTATTCTTTCATTTTCTTATATTCTTAGAGTGATATATTTCTCTAACTTAATTCATCCTAAAGCCCCTTATCCTAGAAATTGTAAAAAAAAAAATACAAAAATAAAAGTGTATGGCTGGGTAATTTGAATGACAAATAGTCACATTAAAAAATCAGCTTGAGGACATTTAATCATTTCTCCTTTTCTAGTCTGAATTATTTTCCCATTTATAATTTCATGTTGAAATTTAGGAGGTAACATTTTTTTCTTAATTGGGAATTTTAAGCTTTGAGACCAACTCTTCAACTTGATTTGTCATTTTCTCATGATCTATCCCCCACAGACTCACACAAAATACAAATTTCGAAGTTCTTAAATTCATAGTGACCATGAAACTTGAATCTCTGTTTTTTGGTCATAATAACATTATAAAATATTTATAAAGTTGTAGAAAAGAATTGTTTTATATTTAGGAAGATAAAATTGTATTCTTTAAGTGGGAATTCTCTTATTTTCCTGTGTAGTTCCCTGATGATGAGTGATGTTGAGCATCTTTTCATGCATGTTAGCCATCTGGATATCTTTGGGAAAGTCTATTCATGTTTTCTGCCCATTTCTGCACTGGATTATTGAGTTTTGATATTGAGTTTGGTTAGTTCTTTATAGATTTTGGATACTCATCCTTTGTCCAATATGTCATTTACAAATATCCTCTCTCATTCTCTTGGTTGCCTTTTAGTTTTGTGATTGTCTCTTTTGCTGTGCAGAAGATTTTTATTTTAATGAAGTCCCAGTAGTTCATTTGTGGTTTTATTTCAAAAAGAATGCAATCTTCCTATTTGCAACAATGTGGATGGACTAGAGTGTATTGCACTAAGTGCAATAAGTCAGAGAAAGACAAATATCACATAATTTCACTCACATGTGGAATTCAAGAAACATAACAGATGAACATAGGGGAAGGGAAGGTAAGATAAAAACAGAGGGAGGCAAACCATAAGAGACTCTTAAATACAGAGAACAAACTGAGGGTTGCTGGGGGAAGGAGCAGGGAGGATGGGTTAAATGGGTGATGGGCAATAAGGCGGACACTCATTGTGATGAGCACTGGGTGTCATATGTAGAAGATAAATCACTGGGTTCTACTTCTGAAACCAATACTACATTATGTGTTAATTAACTTGAATTTAAAATTTTAAAAAATGCATAGGAGCCCACATTCTGGTTTCTTTTTAAAACAAATTTGAAGGAAGAATTGTATTTCTTTTGGATTTATATTTTGCTCATTTTTCATTGGGACAGATTTTCATCTAAATAAGAATAGGGGCACCTGGGTGGCTCAGTCGATTAAGCATCTGCTTCAGACCAGGTCATGATCTCACGGTTCGTGGGTTTGAGCCCCACGTCGGGCTTTGTGCTGACAGCTAGCTCAGAGCCTGGAGCCTGCTTCAGATTCTATATCTTCCTCTCTCTCTGACCCTCCCCTGCTCATGCTGTCTCTCTCTGTCTCTCAAAAAAAACATAAATAAGAAGAAACAAGATAACTACAATGGTCAATATGAGGAACAAAGACTGGTGGAAGAATAAGCAAAAAGGCAATAGAGGAAATAATTTAGGAAATGATGGTATAAGAAGTAGAAAAGAAGAGAGGTAGGAAGGAGTTATTCAAGAAAATATAAAAGGGAAAGATTCAGTATTAGACATTCAGATTCAGCAAATAGTTTTGAGCCTCTATGAACTTGTGTGTGTCCTGGGCTCTGATCAAAATGAAAAAGGCCTCTGCTTTCAAGGAATTTATATATTGTAGTTGTTGTATGTCAGTTAGGATTAGGTTGTCTGCATTAAAAAATGTGCAAAAAGATTTAAAAAATCACATTGTTTTCTCTTACACAAAATAAAACTGAATTTAACCCAGTGTTGGTTAAATTCTATCCTCAAGGCAATTCACTGCTCAAAGCAGCTGCTGTGGCACCAGCCTTCCCATCCATTACCAGATGGCTAGAAAGGGGAAGAGGGGGGAAAAAGGGAAAAGGGAAATATTATCTCTTAAGGAACCAACCATACTAGGAATCTCTTCCCAAAACTTTCAACTACTAACTCATTAGTCAAGACTTAGCCATGTTGAAATCTTTAGCTAAATGGAAGAATGGGAAATAAAGTATTTTTGTCGGGCATATCACTGTTCCAAATAATACTGGTTGTTTGCTCTTAAAGCAGAAAGGGAGAATGGATATTATGTAGGGATCCAGTTGGCTCTGTCATGGATAGAAACATGTGAACATGGTTGTTTTAATAATGTATTACTCAATGTCATATGCTGGCAGAAGCCCAATGTGATTTTTGATTATTATTTTATATTTATTTGCTTCTTACGGTTTTCAAACCAACCATTTATAATGATTTAAAAAATAGAGACTTATGTTGCCTGAGAGAGTCTATTTTCTCCTAGTTGGCCCTATCAGTTATTGTTCATCTAAATCTACTTTTACTTTGTTCCATTCCCTCAGAGCTTACTTGTTTTTAGTGAAACTGGAAAAATTGTTTTAACTCCAACTTGACTCCCAGAACTACTTGCAGATGTTGCCTTTGAACATTTAGAAACTAATGAGAGCTGCACACTAATCTCAGTAGATTATTCACAAATAAAAACAATAATTTTATGTTTTTAATAGTTTAAGATCCAGAGATTTGGCATAAGACACTGCCAATTCAACCCTATTTCCAGTGACTCATACTGAGGGCATATCTAAGTAAGTTCCAAAAGCACCTTTAAGTTTCAATCCCATTATAATTCTTTCCTGTGGCTAATTACTGGTGGCAGAAAGACTGTTTTCCTTTCACATATTAGTTTTGGAAAGTTCAACTCTGTTAGAATACTAATACAGAGCACACTGCTTCTCAGCTCCTACTTCCCTCCCTCACACTATTAAAAAATAAACGAATGGTTAAATCCTTCCCTGACTCAATCACACAATTTCCTGAGCACAGGAGCTTTACAATTTGCAATACGCTTCCCCCTGTAGTATCTCACTTTATTCTCACACTTGCCCCGCCCTGGGAAGTGTAAGGATTTGCAGTGATTACCCCTGCTTTATGATTATCTGAGGCTCTGAGTAGTGACAGGAATTGTTCAAGTCACTTGACCTGTAAAATTTGAACATGACTGATTAGAAAAAAGTTTTTCATGATACTTAATGCCCTTTATATCTACCCACAAATTTTCAGTAAAATTATTTTCCTATGTGGCTGTTACCAATACAAAGGAAAAAATAAACTTTTTCCGTGGTGCTTCTGCTCTCCCCTCTTTTAATTACATTCATCCACATTCTCCCATCTCTCCCTTTTCTTCTCCTCCAGAGCAATTTGTTTTGTAGCCATCCCTTAATTAATGCCCGTTCTTCACCCATTGGTATAGAGGGCAGGAATGAAATATCAAAACTTGCTTTGTAATTGTAGATTCACTCCTGCTGCGAGGCTGAATGAAAGGAATAAAATTTCAATTAAGCAATTACAGAGGAGTGGCTGAAAGCCTCGGGGGTGCGACTGTTCCTCTCCATGATTTTTGCAGCCCTCATTGACCATATGTTGAATTTCCATTTTCCATGGTTTCCTCTCAGGCAGAAATCTCCTCATATTGACATGTGTGTAATGGAGGAGCACCACGTGAGGCCCAGTTTTGTATTTATCCAAGCCCACTTGCTTCAACGTCTGTGACAAGAGTAGAATGGGTACCAGCAAGAGGCCGGACATTTTCGATGCCCTGTCAAAGCCTGGCTGTTCTTGGTCCTGTGATGATATGGAAATGGCTCCCTTCTTATTGTGCAAGCCAAGTACACATGTGGATTAGTCCTTTGAACACCACGTCCATTTCTTTGCTTTCATTGTTAGTGCTTGTAAACCAGATCCTGCATAAAGAGCAGGCATTCCTGTCTCCTACCACGTAGACTGACTTCAGAAAGCCTAAGAGGTGAGCTCATAGAGTCACGTCCTCTTCAAGGTACCAATGAAGCTAAATTTGATTGTGTTTCCTGTCTTTAAACTCACAGACTTCAGTTTCCAGCAAGTTCTGAGCACAAACTATCCCTCTATAGATACCCAAGGCACTTGGAATTAGTCACCACATGTCTACCCACTGGAATTATGTTCTGTGGATATTTCTTAGTTGGGTTTTTTTTTTTAGTGTCTTTGCTCTGAGATTATAAAGCACATATTTTTTAAAAATTCTAATAGTTCTAAAGGTGAATATAATGCTTTAATACTAATGTAATGTAGTACTACTAATATGTTACATTTACATTGCTATTTAAATTTGTTTACATACTGTAGGGTCTTAAGTAATAAGCATGTTGATTTTCTCTGCATACAATGATATTTGAGTAAAGATACAGAAAGTTTTATCAAACAGTTTAGTATTTTCATGTCATTTTTCTTTCTTTGCATTGCTGACCTTGATGTTTAAGAAACAGAAACATATGGAAGCAGTAGTGATCTTTTGTATTTTCCTTTTATAAAAGGGGATCTAGGATTCTGAAGCAGAAGTATTCAGGAGTTCGTTTTTAAATGTTAATACCATTGTCAACATACTATAGAACTTAACGTTGCAAAGAGTGTTGCAGAAAGAACTGTAGTTTTAAAAAACATGAGATATAAAAAGGAGTATTAGTTGAATCTTCTCCAGTCTCTATCCCTAACACCAGAGCCTGCAGAAGTGAACACAGACCACGCTACCCTTTGCAAACAGGGTTTTGAAGGCTCCCGGTAGGACCCAGTCCAGTGTCCTCAACTGGTGCATTCCAAACCCTAATGGTCTGATCCATGCCTTGTGTACCTTCTCCATTTCCACTGTCTATTGAAGTTCCAGTAATAACATTTTACTGAAATTTCCCGAATAGTTTTAAGCCTCTACATAATTTTCCTAAATTCTTTCCGCCTACAATGATCGTCCCTCTATGGATTGAATGTATTCCCCCACAAGAGAAATGTTGAAGTCATAACCCCCATTATCTCAGAATATGCCCTTATTCTGAAATAAGGTGAAGGCAGGTTAGTTAGAATAGGTGGCCCACTTCTGCAGTAGGACAGTTGTGCTTACTCATAAGACAACGGCCCTATGAAGATCCAAACACACAGGGAGAGGGGATGTAGGCATGACTGCCAACTGTCACCAAAAGCCAGGTGAGAGGCACGGGGCAGATTCTCCCTCACAGGCCTCAGAAAAATCCCAACCCTGTAGACCCTTTGATTTTGGACTTCTCAGCTTCCAGAACTATGAGAGAATACATTTTTTGTGTTTTAAGCTACTCAACATGTGGTATTATGTTACAGCAGCCCTGGGAACTGAATATATTCGCCATCTCCAACTGCTATTGTCTGCCCATTATCTGGAGCACATCTTAAATGTAATCGCTAGATTCTCTGTTCCTCCCAGAAGGAAGGCTATCGGAAGGCTATCTTAGGCCTACCTCATTTCCTCTCACCCTCCCTTGCCACTCTAGACATTTCTATGCAATCAGCTGCCTACAGATGCAATCTGACAGCACTTCATTCAATTATTGTGCATGTCTTCACTTTCCTCCCCTAACCTTCTCTGCTTCCACCGAGTGGGATTTCTCCAGGCTGCAGAGAGTGCTCAATCCTACTGACACAGGCACAGATCTGAAAGAGCAAAGGAGTGAACACTCATAAGAATCCTGGAGGGCTGTGAGCCAGGGAACTAATACTCCTCTCGAGTGGTTGGTTCTGAGTCACATTTACCCAGTAGCTTGCAGGACTGAGCAGAACTAAGCCCACAGAAAACCAGCTCTGGATGGCCTTTCCCATCCATCACTACAGCTTTAGATCACCTTTCCTTCCATTTCTGTTTTAGTTTTTTCTAGTCCTCTACTTTTTGAGGTCACTTTCTAAAATAATTCAGTGTCACAAAAGCTTTAGTCTTGAGTTCTTCTTTGGGGGTAGAGGGTACACAGGCAAAGGCATTTTTCCACCACATATTGACTTTGCACTGTAAATACTCATGGGGAAAACTCTGCTTTGTGGTTCGTTATTTGTGAATGCATATGAATCTCCTGAAAATTTAATGTTTATCTTGTGAGACCCTGGCTGCTGTGGCTTTGAGAGACGTGTTATGGCCTAGCTTCATCCAATGTAGAATCCAGGGCAAAGAGACAAGTAAAAAGGACAAATCGTCAGCAATAGCAGGTTCTAATACTCATATCTAAATATTTAAATATAACAATTCGACCTAACAAACTATTAAATAAAATAGGTATCCTCCTTCTACCTTGACATATATGTCTTCTTAATGACCTGGTAGGCCAGGTTAAATTCAGGAAACTTGGATTTTCTTTGTGGTATGGGAGTTCCATATCAGAGCACAGCAGAGAGAGGAGGAGTCAGCTCTTGGCCTGAAGCCTGTCCCATTTTTCTTTGTATCACACCCCAGACACCCACCCCCTCCAGTTTGTCTTGTACTGGGCATACATGTGGACTCCCTATTCATCTCTACCTCCTTGGGTCGAGGGATTACACATAATGGTTCAGTCTGCCTTTGAGAGGATAAAGGCTAGAAGAAAAGTCAGGAGTACTGGACCTGAGCGTTTAGATCATGATCCAGAAGGGGCCATGTGATTTCTAGGTGTGTATATCACAAAGAATAGTCAACAAGTTCATTCAATAAGGAAGGTTTGTTTGATGAAGAATTACTGCCAAGCTAAAAGGGGCAGTAACAAATCCTGAAAATCGTAGTGCTTATGAACAAAAACTGTAAACAAAATAAATAAAACCACACTCTTTATCATAAAAATATCTTTGAAAATAGAGCTTCTTCTTAGGTAAAGTAGAAGAAAATCGTATAGTGCTTCAGGGAGCACTGAAAATCCTCCTCACTGCCCATTGGCATAATCTTCTCATTATCCTTGAGCATTCTAGAATTCCAGATCAAATAGAGAGTAGGGTAATCCCAGAACCCCTGTGGCTAAAAGGTACAGAGGGCAGCCTGCAGGCTTGTCTCTTTCTCTGCCATCTTCCAACCCTGTCCCAAACTTTGGTTATATCCCCAACACAGGCAAAATTAGCTGGATTAAATTTTCTAACTGAACAATTTAATGACATGTTCTTTCCCTCCAGTTAAAGAGTTTACTATGGTTTATTTTATTTTGTTTTTTCCTATTTGTGTATTCCTATTTGTGTATAAATACCTTCTTTAATATACCCTATCAGTAATTTGAAAATAACTCTATGAGGTGCCTGGGTGGCTCAGTCGGTTAAGTGTCCGACTTTGGCTCAGGTCATGATCTCAGGTTTCATGGGTTTGAGCCCCAAGTTGGGCTTCGGCTCATGTCATGATTTCAGGATCCATGGATTCAAGCCCCCATGTCAGGCTCTGTGCTGACAGATCAAAGCCTGGAGCCTGCTTCAGATTCTGTGTCTCCCTATCTCTCTGTCCCTTCCCCACTCATGCTGTCTCTATCTCTCATAAATAAATAAACTTAAAAAAAGAAAAAAAGAAAATAGCTATATGGATACACTATTAAGCAACACCATACACTCATTTTTTTTGATAAATGGCATATAATAAATGAAATTTTAAAAAGCCTTTTGTCTTGCACTCAAAGGATATACATTATAAAGCTATGTGAATTCAAATTTTTATTACATTATTTAGTACTGAGCAAACTTTTATTCATTAATTTTCTTGCATATGTTCTTTCCCTGTCAACTCATAGTATTTATAATTCATCCATATCAAAGAGTGTTTACTAAATGCCTCTCTAGATAACATGTTCACTGTATAATTCTTGGTGTAGCTATTAAAGTGTTAGCTTTATTTTTTGGCATATTATAGTGAGTGGAGATATCAGGGAATGTTTTAGATAGGGGTTTCTACCTTCATTTACCTCCACCCATCTCTACCCCTGCCTTGATATTCTTATAGTTTCTAAATATTATGGAAGCATGAATACCACCATGAGATTTTTCTATGTTTGTTGATGTATAATATACATCCTAAAGGAAAAATTGCAGTGTGCATACTATGCAGTAGAGACAACTTTCTCCATTCTTGCCAGACTGTGTCCATAAGCCCCTCTGATATAGAGATTCCTGAATAATTTGGTTTCTAGATTAAACAAACTTAAAAAAATTTTTTTAACATTTATATATTTTTTAGAGACAGACAGAACACAAGCAGGGGAGGGGCAGAGAGAGAGGGAGACACAGAATCCAAAAGCAGGCTCCAGGCTCTGAGTTGTCAGCACAGAATCTGATATGGGGCTCAAATCAATGAACTACCTGAGCCAAAGTTGGATACTTAACTGACTGAGCTACCCAGGTGCCCCACAACTTTCTATTCAAATGGAATGGTACACTAAGATAACTGAAGAATTTTTCCAATACAGGAATGCTAGCAAACCGTAACCACAGTTTTTATAAATGTGTATCTGAATACCTGGGGAAGAAAGTAAGATCCTCAGGTGCTAACAATAAAAAACTAGAGAAAACAAGAATGGTAAATAAGTAAATGGGTGCTGTGGCTGTGTGGTAGGAAACCGGGGCAGGTGACAAGCCCTTGGACTTGCATGAAGAAGGGAACTGTACGTGAAATCTTGACCTTAAGCCAGAACATTAAAATGACTGTGCCCTTCAAACCAGAAGACCCTTAGGCTTAGAAGGAGAATGCATGAAGACTTTCCTAATGATATTTGGAGGTGGATGCTTTTAAAGTAGCTAATTTCCAATTCTCAGTTCCCTAAAATTGATCTTTTATAGAATATATGAGATTTTAAACAATGCTTATGCCTAAAATGAATCTATCTGGCATATGCTGATTCTCAGTTTTACCTCCCTTTTCACAATCACCCTTTCCTAAATAACCAAAGACAAATTCTGTGTCTTCTCTAACAGTGACCTTACTAAGGGGCTTTGGCCAAAGGTGTAACCTCCATGTCAAACAAAGTGACCATTGGAAGACTGATGTTGGTGTTGGGCAAATGAGTATTTAATGACTGGGTAACTAATCTTTTCAGAAATCAGAATGTATTTTATTCATGGCTCTTAATTAAAGTGAAGCAGGACCTACTTGGCATTTAGCTTAACATTAAAAATAAATATTGATGACAGTATTTTCTGCCATATAACTCAGAATAAATTAGTTCAGTTATATGTCAATGCTGCAACAATTCCCATCTACTTATTTATGTAAACATGGGTTTTCGGCATTTATATTTATTCAGCTTATAATTATTTCCAAACCCAGTTTCATATCAGAAATACAAAACATTCATCAGTGTATAAATTCATAAACTAATTTAAAAAAGAATTGCACATAGAGCAATACATCCTTCCTTTTTTTGTCTAGTAATTATCAATATGTTATTTTGCTACTGGCTTCCAAAAATACTGCTGTAATAATAGCTCAACTGATGAGAAAATAATAATACTAAGTGTCTTATGGTTTCAAGAAATATAAAATGAAATATAAATTTGTAATCTTATTTTGCCCTATGGAGATACTTTAGGGTAATCAATTAAAGACAAAGAATTCTGAGTTCAATCTATTCTGAATTTTTTTTCTCTTCATTCTAAATCTTTGTACATGCTATGTGGAGTGTACAGTCTAGTGGAATGACTTTTTATTCTCTCTCTCTCTCTCTCTTTCTCTCTTTTTGCATAGCTAACACCAATTTTTAAATTCCAAGTACAGGCTAGGAACCTGTTTTATGTTCTCAAATATCAGCTTGGTAAAGCTAAGTTTATGCTACCAATGGGTTCTAACAGGACTCTTGGGCTACAATGTAAGAACTGAAAAGTGACTACTGAATGGACTGAAAAGTGACCACTGAAAAAGAACAATACATTTAAGAATTTAAGTATGATTACTTTAATTAAAAAGTAGAATTTTACTAAAATTCAACATTGCCTTTATTTAAATATCTAGCAATACATATAATGGCACTGGCATGTATATTTGGATTTGGCCCTGAGTCACCATAATGGTATAATTGGTGATGTCCTTATATAGACAGTGCATAAATATTTCATTCCAATGATTAATGACTGCATTCTATTATTTCTCCTATAACATTTAGGTTCTCCTCTTCTATACCTAATAGGCTAACGAATGGCAAGATAACATGACTGATACTAAAGATGTTAATGTAATGAGCTTGTAAAGAGCATCATAAAGTACTATACAGTCTGTTACTGTACTATAGTACTATAGTACTGTACAGTACCATACAGTCTGTTCAATTTACCTTGCATAATTTAGATTTGCTCTATTTTGTCAAAACGTGCCTTTCATGTATTTTTTTTTTTTGGTCTTTGGACTTGAGTACAATGCATCAGGATTATTACATTCATAAAGAAATTTTACCTGTAACTTTCTGTACCAAACACTTGTTGACATTAGTCAACTTTAGCTAAAAGTTTCCTGAGACCTATATTATGTATTAATATGAAGTAAAAAAAATTTGCAATAAAGGCTAAGAAAGGTTGATGCTATCATGTATTTATATGGAAATATACCTTGGCTGACATTTAATTGGCATATAAATATTATTTAAAGATTTCTGAACCAGTTGTTTTGGTGTAAATTTACAGCTTGCTCAGTTTTAGTACATTTAGAAATGATATACTTCACACATCCTGTAATTGATACAGCAACCACCCAACTAGAGTAGGCTTTTGTGGGTTAAACACAGTTAACTAACTTACATTTCTCTCTCCAACCTAATTAATTCAAAGGGATAAAATTCCATGGGAAAAGAAAACACAAAAGAAGCAAAGGAAATTTTTCCAATAATTCATAAGAGTTATTTAAAATGCAATTATACATAAAAACAGTTATTTTAAAATGAACCTGAAAAATGTTAAACTCCTGGTAAGTTTGGAGGGAAAGATGTCAAATGCTCCACAAGTGTAAATCTTATGATGTGAGTTCTTAAATCATTTTTGTTTAGACAAATTCACTCAATGGCAGTTCATGTTTTCTCCAAGAAGTAACTAATTAAAAACTATTTAAGGAACAACTTGGGGCAGCAATGTTAAGAATGATAGGGCTACTCAGCTTAGAAGTTCTAACTGGTATAGAAACAGAAGAAAATTGACCTATAATTTTTTAAAATATCAAATCCTTATGAAGACAATATTAGTGACATAAAATTTTATATTGCTTTATTATAGCAAAAGCACTGCTAGGGATTTACCCAAGAGATACAGAAGTGCTGATGCATAGGAGCACATGTACCCCAATGTTCATAGCAGCAATGTCAACAATAGCCAAAACATGGAAAGAGCCTAAATGTCTATCACCTGATGAGTGGATCAAGAAGATGTGGTATATATACAC
>NC_043704.1:109981733-110111608 GCF_006229205.1 Suricata suricatta
TAGGTCTAACAGGAAAGCAGGAGAAACCTAATGGAGGACCAGAGGGAGGGGAAGAGGGAAAGAGAGTTGGGGAGAGAGAGGGATGCAAAACTTGAGAGACTATTGAAGGCTGAAAATGAACTGAGAGTTGAAGGGGAAGGGGGAGGGGGGAAAAGAGGTGGTGATGATGGAGGAGGGCACTTGTGGGGAAGAGCACGGCGTGTTGTATGGAAACCAATTTGACAATAACTATTTATAAATAAATAAATAAATAAAATGGCAATTTTGCCAATTAAAAAAAATTAAAAAATAAAAAAATAATTATAAAAGTAAGCAAAAGTTAAAATCCAAATGCTAAGAAAATGAATAAAATGAATAAAAGTCTTCCATATTTCCCCAGTAATTTCTGGCTATCCAGTCCTTCAGATTTTTTCTCTGCATATTACTTATCCTATATAAATACATTTTTAGAGAAAGATATTAGAAAATACAGACTGCTCTGAATTGGACAGTTCATATATTTTGAACATTTTTTTCAGGTTGCTAAATTTAAGTCTATCTCATTATGTTTAATGGCTCCATGCTATTCCATTAAATGGGTCTTTCATAATGTTTCTCTACTGATGAAAATTTGAGTTCTTCGCTATCAAAACAATATCGAAATGGGGACGTCTGGGTGGCTCAGTTGAGCATCGATAGCTCAGATCATGATCTCATGATTCCCGAATTAGAGCCCCACATTGGACTCCAGGTTGATGGTGTGGAGCCTGCTTGGGATTCTCTTTCTCTCCCTTTTTCTCTGCCCCTCCCCTGCTGGCTCTCTCTTGCTCTCTCTCAGTCTCTCTCTCAATAAATACATAAATTACTTAAAAAACAATATAGAAATGTATATATGTTATCTTACTTTGGCACTTATTTCTGAAGGGTAACTATCTGGATGTGAAAACGTTATGTCAAGGATATGATCATTTTAAATTAAATAAATATTTCTTTTTTAATCTTTATTTTTATTTTTGAAAGTGAGACAGAGGGAGACAGAGTGTGAGCAGGGGAGAGGCAGATGCAGAATTGGAAGGAGACTCCAGGCTCTGAGCTGTCAGCACCGAGCCTGACACAGGGCTTGAACTCACAAGCTGTGTGATTATTACCTGAGCCAAAGTTGGACACTTAAACCAACTAAGTCACCCAGGCGCCCCACAATAAATATTTCTAAAATATAACTGAATTAATGTTCCACTGAATATACTAATCAAACCATTAAAATCTCCCTGTGTTTTATGTTTGTTTGGCAAGTTTTACATATGAAATAGAGCACATATATTTGCATAATCCTATACAATTTATATACACAGAATATTATCACTAATTGCTAAACTCTCATGTTTTGATTTATATTTTGTGCTCCAAGCTTTTTTACATAACATTTTGCTTGTTAGATGGTTCTTTTTAATACTAATATGTTAGTATTAATGTTGACAACATAGAAGTCCTTCACATTTATCTTTGTGTTCTAAGCACAAAATATAATGTTTGGCATATATTATGTTCTCAATAAATTCTTATTGTATAGGTTAGTGAAAATTATTTACCCTTACTTATGAATAAAGAAAACAAGGAAACACTAAATGTTTCCAAAAGGGGGTGAAGGCAGGTTTCTCGCTGGCCCACAATTGCTCTTCTTTCCATCACTGCACTTAGTTACCTGAAATAGATCTCAAAGGAACTAAGCTGTAGATGTTGTTTTCTGGTAGTGGATAGAGAGGCATCTAGCCCATTAAAGGGTTATATCTTTGTGTGCCACCTTTCTGTTTCCTCTCCAGCTCCACTCTCCCTCCACATGTATGCAGTACTACCCAACAAGCTGAAAATAAGACGTCCTGCCAGGATTTGTTTTAAAAGCTAAACATTTCCATGAAAAATTTTCCTGAAATAAGAAACGAAGTATAATTTTCATGAACTGCCAATAAAGATCTGATAATGTTATTCATGCTGCAATTTGAAAGTGAAGCAGGAGGAAAATCAGCCTCACTCTGCCACTGCATAAATCACTCCCCTGGGAGTGAGAAGCGCTCAGAGAATGAGAAATGGGAAATGGGAAATTTGTGACTCTTCCGGACGAACCATTCGGTCTAGAGTGAGCTGCAGTCATGATTTTCCAGTAACAGCTTCTCACGAAACCAAGATACATTTCAATTCAAAAATAACGCGTTTATTGTGTGCAAAATGGTTTGTTTTGTGTAAGACAGTTTATTAAACTGCTGAAATTTGTCATCGAATACAGTGTTTTGTAGAGAGGACTTGGTGAGTAGGATCTGGCTGTTGGGAACTGACATGGAGCTAGAATATGGATCCCATAACTGATTCTCAGGGAGGAAGAAACGATTGATCTAAATCCTCTGGCAGGAAAATAACACCTTTTAGTTCAAGAAAACAAATACAAGCATACTCATAGAGGCATTTCAACCCCTTTTTTCTTTCCTGCCATGTGCACTTGAGTATGGAATGTCATAAACTCAGAATCATTTAGCTTAGACGTCATCGGTAGGGCTTCCTAGTCTTCAGACAGCAGCTGATGCAGAATGTGCAGACTGGGAAGCCTTCATGTTCCATGACGTAGGGCTTCTCACCGGGGTGTGTTTCCCTCACTCCACCATCAGAGGGTACTTGGCAATCTCTGGACCAATTTTTGGTTGTCACGACTGGTTTGGGGTGAGGGAGCAGTTGCTACTGCACCTACTGTGCTGTTAAACACCCCGTAATGTGCAGGACAGCCCCCATAACAGATGATTATCCAGCCCACACGTCAGCAGCACTGCTACTGTGGAATGCTGTGCTAGGCAAATGGACAAAATTCCAGGTATGTCTTTAGAATACCACTTTTGATTCAGAGCAAGATGATTAAGGAAAAGAAAAAAAATGGCTTCAGATCAATGTTAAATTGCCCTTAAAAGTATGTCTTTAAGTTACTTTAAGTGACATTTGCAATGAATGGTAGATTAATGTTGATTAACATTGTTTAAATAATGCTATGAATGTAACAGTTCAGTAGCATTAATTTCCAGGGTTTTGAGTACAATTTAGTACCTTGGCTTACATAAATTATATATCTTTTTATTCAGACCTTGTGGACAATGTCTTACTGGACACCTTACAGCAAATTTCCAGAGAGGCAGTTTCTTACTATCCAGAATAGATACATAGATTCCTCTGTAAACCCACCAAGAAGAATGGGCCCTGAAGTCTCAGTTTCCCAGAAACTTTCTGTAGAATATGGTCCTACTGGTACTTTATTAGGTGTTCTGCCTTCAACTTTGGCACTGTACATAAAATTAACATGGCTTCCCGGACCACAGCTGCCTGGATCAGAAAGAGGGGCATGTGCCATAGGCCTAGTCTGACTAAAATATCAAGGAGGCAGTCAACATAATAGATTTAGTGATAATATCTTTCTGCTTCCATTCTGATGAAAAGGTTTTGATTTTTATTTTATTTCAGAAAACAGAACTATCATTTGGCTTTTATAATTTAATAAGCTGATTTCATATATTTTAGATAAACTATTTTATTTAATCTTAACTTGCCTTCCTTTTTATCATGATTTTCATGCTTTTGTGTGGGCTAAGCTGGAGAGAGAGAGTATGCCAACTCTTCCTGGACAGCTTGACAATAATTCTGTCTAATAGATGTCCCTCATGGAAGCAAGAGGCAACTCTGTCAAATGCTCTTTTTGTAAGAAGGGTAAAGTCTAAGATCAAGAAAAGGTTAAGGCTCTCAGGCTTAGGGTATTATTTTTGGCCATCATATGCTATTTCTAGAGTTATTTATGAATCCCAGGAATCCTGAGACTTCTGTCAGTCTGGAGCCAATTGGACAAATCCCATGCTACCTCACGTTTCTCTGTGTTCTCTCAATTTTCTTAATCATTGAAGATGTAGAGCTTCACCTTGGAACTCTAAGAGACTTCTTTTCTAGGAGTTGGATCTGCAAAACTGAATTCGAGAACCAGAACCCACACAAGTCCTTTTCTCTAGGTTAACACAATACTGAGACTAAATATTTTTTCCGTACACATCCTAAAAATTCTGTGATTGAGCATACTTTCCTAGTCATATTTAAACAATAGTAAGAAAAACAGATAATACTTAGCAACTGCCTCAAGAAAAACGTATGCCTGATAGACAAGAGTATGAAACAAAAAAGGTAGTATACTAACCAGACCCTGAGTTTTCTCATCAAGACTTGCTTAAAGAATCTTCTCTCACTTCCACTGGCTATGGTCATGAATCCAAAGTCATTATATCATAAACTTTGCCTGATTAGCATTGTTTTCTTACCTTTCAAGATTAAAATTATAATGATCCAACTTAGGCCCTAAAACCTTACATTTCCTTTGCTCTTCCCCTCTGACACACTTTTAAGGCTCTGTCAAGGTAAAGTTCTCCCTTGCTGCAGCAGGTACTGTAAACTTAACTTTTCTTGGCCATAGTGCTTTTCATGTGCTCTTTGAAAGGAAAGTAATAGCCAAGTTAAGATATTGCAACAAGGGTCAAGAAGAATATGGACCTAAAAAGATAAATAGATCTCATTAGCTGTTAGGCCTTCTTAAAATGTGATTTATACCATGTGGCGCCTTACTGGCTCAGTCAGTTAAGTGTCCAACTTCGGCTCAGCTCTTGATCTCATGGTTCATGGGTTCGAGCCCCACATTAGGCTTAGCTCAGAGCTTGGAGCAGTCTTCAGATTCCGTTCTCCCTCTCTCTCTCTGCCCTAACCCACTCACACATTCTCTCTTAAAAATAAATAAACATTGAAGAAATTAAGTTTAAAAAGTGATTTATATAAAAATTGCTTTCTAGGAAAAGAGGAAGACTAAATCACTGAGTATCCCCTATGACCACCTCAAAGGTGACTGAGGTGTTTATCAAAACTTTTCTAAATCTCCAAGAAAGACAAGATGTTTATAAGTATTTTCTTGAAGCTGACATTTTATGGACACAACAAACTTGCAAAAACAGAAGGAGTCCTGGTATGTAATTATAAAAGCAAATGTAGTTTTGACTCACCATTCTTTTACACCTGATTAGTGAGCATTATCCTTTCTCAGCCCCCAGATTACCAAGAGAAACTAAGTGCTATTTCTTTTCGACCCTTCCTTTACATCGCAAACCTTTAAAGTATCCTGTCCTATATAATAATCAAAACTTTGAGGTTGATTTTTCTTTCCCTTCTAGCTGGAGTTTCCTTTGGGCTGACACTTTCAGGAGGAAAAAGGGGCACTTAATTGTCTTTCTTTCCTTCTCACTTAAACTCTTGTTCCTCTTGGCATCTCTTCATCTAACATCATCAGAGTGGGTGGGGTTGGGAGGAGAATAAAATATGCAAGAAGAGATAAGGCAAGTAGGAAAACTCACACTTGACAGATATCTTAATGATTTTGGACAGTGCAGATATGTAAAGCCAATTTTTTTACTTGTTGGGTACTTTTGTAGGTTTTCTGAAGATTTCTCCGTGGAGTTCCTTTTTCTAACGCTCTGATGACATGGCAGTATCTTTTCTTTGTCAGATCTGTCTTCATCACGGAGGATTTTCTTATGGATGGACACCCCATATCCCTGTCCAGATGATATTTTTCACATCATCTAAGGCTAGTTACACCCTACATGAGGGTCCTGGGTCCTGGGCCTACTCTGTGATTGGTTAACACTCTAAATGTTGTAATTGGATAAACCTGCTGTCAATAATATTGTATAATAATAATTGGGTCACTGTACCTGTGTCACAATTTCCTGTAACTCCCCCTTCCCAAACTCATAAAAGCCCTACCCCGCCTTTGTTCGGGGCTCTCAGCATGGATCCACCACGCCGGTAAAGTCTGTGAGCCCGAGTTTAGGCCCCAGCGAGCCTAAACCCGTAATAAATTGCTTTTGCATGTGTGAAAAATAAAAAAATAAATAAAAATAAAAGGCAACCCCTTGGGGGGTGGATCACAATAATTCCAGAGTGACATTTCTACTTGGGATCCATATGCGTAGTCACCATGGTCAACCAACAGTTGACCTACTTTCAGGGAGAAAAATAACTTCCTGGTTTCAGCCCTCATTCAAAGATCACTTGAGCTTTTTTAGGCATAAGCCACAAATCTAGGGGGACATGAATAAAACTTCTAAGTAGTCTCTTCAAAACCTCTTTCATTACACCCAGCGTGAGAATCAGACACTATTTAAATATCCCCTGCTTCAGGATTGAGATTCCTAGCATGTTGGTAATACTCTCAGAATTTCTTTTCACAAAACCTTCTCTTTAATATCAAATCTCAAGCATTTCGATTCTTAATGAAAGTATAGGGCTTTAGGAATTGTGGTGCCAGTTCAGGGATATTTTCATTGTAAATCTTGCCTGAGGCATAACACCTACCTTGGAATGGAGGAATGTCTAGCACATTATATTTTATCTTGGTGCGTTGTCAAAATGTCAATTTTAACATTTTGTTAGAGACCGAAAAAAATTTGAAGTAGCTCTTCTTACATGTAGTAATGCAATGGTAAATTAATTAATCCCAGATAGAAATGCAGTGGCAGATGAATTGAGTTATAGTCCAACCAATGCAATGCAAGGATGGCTAATATTTGGAAATCCATTAATTTTTTTCATTATATGTCATCAAAGACTGCCATTAAAAGAGCTTTTGCTAGAATTCAATTTTCTTCTTAGTGCAAAATTTTAATGAACAAAGATGAACATTTTCTTAACATGGGAAAAATGTATTTCTGAGAAATATAGATTGTGCTTACTGTAAGATACTGAAAGCAGTTCTGGGACTATTACCAATAAGTTTAATATTGGTCTGTTAGAATGTTAAATGTAATTAGAAAGGAGAAGAGTGGGGAAAAAAGAGAAGAGTGGCATTAAAAGTGGAAAGGAGAAGATAAAATTGTTTGCAGGAAGTTTGATTATATACCTAGAAACTCAAAGAGTAATACCTGAGAAACAATAAGCTAAAATAAGAGAACTTAGTAAGAGAAGTGACTGTAAGAAGAAATACTTTTTCTTTTTTTGGAAAGGAAATAGCCTATCATGATGCCTCAGGCAGTTCAGGCTGCTGTAACGTAAGGGCCATAGACTAGGTGGCTGCGTATAGTTCTAGAGGCTGGAAGTCCAAGATCAGGTTCTGGTGAGAGCTCATTTCCAGGTTGCACAGTGGAAGCACCAAGTCCATTCGTGTGTGTTTGACCTCATGACCTAATTACATTTCCAGGTCCCACCTCCTAATAACCACCACATTGAGGGTTTGGATTCCAGTATCTGTCACCATGCAAACTGACGTTGAATATATGTAATATAGCTGAAAAGAATTTTTCTCTAAATGCCTCTTATTTAAAAGTATATTTAGTAACCTAATGTTTTAAACAGTGGTATCTTGTCACATCGAAGGCATTGATTGACTAATTTCACAGTCAAAACTAATGCTAAAAAAGAAAACAGGATTTTTTCTCTGCTGAATTCCTCTCTATTAAAAACTTCAACATTCTTTCGAAGTTCAATAAGAAAGCCCTTTAACTGTTATGTCAGAGATTTTTACTTCTACATATCGTATCTTGAGCACCATTCCCTATTGCTTTATTAGATGTATATCTATAGTTTTAAAAACATTGTAGGGGTGCCTGGGTGGCTCAGTTGGTTAAGCGTCCGGCTTCGGCTCAGGTCATGATCTCACGTTTCGTGGGTTCGAGCCCCACATCAGGCTCTGTGCTGACAGCTAGCTCAGAACCTGGAGCCTGCTTCAGATTCTGTGTCTCCCTCTCTCTCTGACCCTCCCCTGCTTGTACTGTCTCTCTGTCTCTCAAAAATAAATAAAAAGCATAAAACTTTATAAATATTTATCTACTTTTTTCTTATTGATACTTCACTTGTATTTTGGAGGATAAGAATTATGTGGTTTCATCAGCTACAATGAAAAGCATATGTAAATGGATTTTTATGGAAAAAATAAAGAATAGTATTACTTCATGGCCTTTGTGAAGTATGTGAATAGACACAAGTGTTTTAACTCCCTATGACATGTTTACTGTGTTCCTATTAATGTATCATTTTGGTAATCTTTAAATGCATTCTTTATAAAAATATATTTTTGGCTTTGATTTGGCTTCATAGTACCAAACTAGCCGAACTTGAACATAATTATAAATGAGAAATCAAGATAGTTTTTATTCATTCATCTGGAAGGTAAAATTGCATTCATTAACAATAATGATTCAAACTGATTTCATCTTCAGTTAAAATTTTTCTGTATAAAGGGTGCCTGAGTAGTTTAGTCAGTTAAGCATCTGATTTTGGCTCAGGTCATGATCTCACAGTTCCTGAGTTTGAGCCCCGCATCGGGCTCTGTGCTGACAGCTTGGAGCCTGGAGCCTGCTTCAGATTCTGTTTCTCCCTCTCTCTCTGTCCCTTCCCCTGCTCATGCTCTGTCTCTGTCTCTAAAAAATGAATAAACATTAAAAAATTTTCTGTAAAATTAGAACTCATATTTTTATATTTGCTTCAAATCCAGAGTACTTTTAATTCAGATAAGGCTTAGAAAACACATCACTCTTAGTACACCCACATAATTTGTTTTTTTAAATATAATCTTTTTAGTGCAACTTTCTGTGACATGGAACATGAGAAGAAAGTGCCTTGATCCTCACAAGTTCTGAAAAGAAAAAGCTCTGCTTTTAATGAAGTAAAATGGATTAAGGATCAAGTATTAAATGAATTCATGTGAGCAGGAA
This sequence comes from Suricata suricatta, assembly GCF_006229205.1. Classification (NCBI taxonomy): domain Eukaryota; kingdom Metazoa; phylum Chordata; class Mammalia; order Carnivora; family Herpestidae; genus Suricata; species Suricata suricatta. The sequence goes on from NC_043704.1 coordinate 109,990,481, forward strand.
GACCTCTGATTCTATGCTGACCTTAATGACTAAAGAGTGAATTTGGGCGTGGACGTGCTGAGCCTAGCTGTGGCCTAGATGTGGGAGCTCTGGAATACACAGTATGAGTCTTTCCTGTGTAATGTTTTGGAAGGAAAGGCAGTCAGCTTCCCTGAAAAATCCAGCGTAGTAAAAGATATCATTTAAAAGTGCGAAGATTTATAAGCACAGCGGTTAAAATAAAATTAGTACTCCACTTACCTTCACTTTAACTTGATTTTCTAATAATTTGTTTGCTTTTTCCTCTTTTGCATTTTTAAAGTTTACTTATTTTTGGGGGGGGAAGGCAAAAAGAGAGAGGGGGAAAGATGGGAGAGAGAGAGACACAGAGAGACAGAGGGAGAGAGGGAGATATGGAGAAAATCCCAAGCAGGTTCTACACAATCAGTACAGAGCCCGATGAGAGGCTTGAACTCAGAACCATGAGATCATGACCCTAGGTGAAATCAGTAGTTTTACTCACCCTTTCTACTTTAAGTTGTAAGGTCTTTATGATAATCTTTCTAAACAATCTGCTCTTTTAGTTATATTCACATATCTCAATTTAGAAATTGAACATGCATATTAAAGACTGGTGGATTAATTTTAATTTTCTTGAAAGAGGAGCTTGCATGTGTCCAGGTACCATTGGAGTATTTGCATACTCATTTGATCGAACATTAATAAATGATTTTTTTAGTACTTGTCTTATAGATGTCAGGCATTATGCTAAATCCTATATACACTATGGTAAATATGATAGGTGTGATTTCTACTCTCATAGAGTTTTGATCTCTTGAGAGAGACTTCTATTAACTATCTGCAGAGATACATATATCAACTACAGAAGGAAACTTTTTGATGAGTCTAATAGGAAGACCCAATTCACAGATTGCTGCTTTGATGAAGTATATTTTAGTTAAGAACTGAGGATTATCAGGAGTTTGCCAAGCCAAGGATGTGGACCTGAGCATTTCAAGCAAAAACAAAAGCTAAAAGAAAGAAAGAGCTTGGTGCCCATGCCGATCAAAAGGCCAGGAACTGTGATGTCGTGAGCAGAGAGCGAGACTGCCTGGTGGTAGGACTAGAGGGAGCAGGGCTCAGATCATAGAGAACCCACAGGCCAGGTTACGGATTTCACCTTGTACCCTGAGTTCAACAGGATGCCATTTACTGCTTAAGGATTTGAGCAGAATGATAGCCATATTTTAGAAAAATTAGTTTGACTTCAATGTGAAAAAGAGATAAGTGTGAGATGAGGCAGAAGCAAGGAATCCAGTTAGGGACTTGTGCAATAGTCCACATGGACGTATTTTAATGGGGGTAGGGCTTTGAAATCCCTGTGCCTAACACAATAAAATACATTAAAATAATGGATTAATGAATTAATAAAGGAATATTTGGCTAGCCTGAAATTTTAACAAGCCATTTGCATGAATTCATTATGAATACCAAAGTCTAGTAACTGCACATCTTTGATATAGATTAGGAGCTTCACTTAGCATCATATGAACCTTTATAATTCCCTATGGATTACCAGAGACATTTATTACCATAAATCCCCCAAAGTAAGAGTTCCCAAAAAGGTTTGTGTGTATGTGTGTATGTGTGTGAGTGAGTGTATGTGTGTGAAAAGGCTTTCAGTGCATAAAAATTTTCTTTTCTTTCCATCTCCTTTTATTTAATATGCATCAATTCAGATAAAAATTATATCCTGAAGAGACAAGAAAGAAAATAATCATCTAATATCCTAGAGAACTGATTCTTAAAACTTCCTTTTGTATTCCCCATTAATCATTTGATAAAATATGCTGAATCTTTGTGCATAATATATAGTTACAAACATAGGACTATTTTATTCATTATTTATGATAAATTAAGTGGGTGTAGAAATTATTTGGTAAGAGAACAGTTTTGTCGGTCTATCTTTAAAACCCAAGATAAAATAATTTCTTTTCTGGTTTAAAATGGTGATAATGGTTTTGGAGAATAAATGTTACTGCTCTTGTGACTTTTAAAAGCACAGGTTTTCCCAGAGTTTTCCTGGTCTCATTGCACACATACATCGCTGGTGTGGAAAGGGAAGAAGCATAGGCTATAGCCTTCATATCAGAAGTACTGACTTGTGGGAATAAGAAAAGTACTCCATGTGCAGAACTTTCCAGAAAAATGGCTGGTGGTAAACCCCTGGCAGGTAAAATTGGCTACAAATGATATTTTGACTTTTAGGCAAATAACTTAGAGGTTGAGAGAAAAATATATATTTTTTAGAAATTTTATAAAAACAATGAGGAATAAAATCTCCCTTAACTATGATTCTTTCTCCCAGTAGCCATCTAAATCCCACTGGTTAAAAGCCAGAGTCCTATCCAGCAATTGTTCTTGGCTTTTTTCCAAAGAAGCTGAAAACCTATCTTCACCAATAAACATGTACAAGGATGTTTATAGCAGCTTTATTCATAACTGCCAAAACTTGGAAGCACCAAGATATCTTTCAGTAGGTGAATGAATAAATAAACTATGGTCCATCCAGATAAAATTATTCAGTGCTAAATGAGATGCACTATCAAGCCATGAAAAAGCAAGAAGGAAACTGAAATTAACATTACGAAGTGGAAGAATTTACTCTGAAAAAGGTACATATTATGTGATTCCACCTATATGACATTCTGGAAAAGGCAAAACTATGTAGATAGTAAAAAGATCAGTGGTTTCCAGGGGTTATTGTGTAGGGAGGGATGACTAGGTGGAGCACAGAGGACTTTGGGGCACTGAAACCGCTCTGTATGATCCTATGTACATGTCCATATACACTTTTCCAAACCTACAGCATGTACAACGTGAAGAGTGATACCTAATGTAAACTATGGACATTGGGTGATTATGATGCATCAATGTATGTTCATCAATTGTAACAAATGCACTACTCTGTGGGAGATGTTGATAATGGGAGAGGTTAGGCATGTGTGGAGGCAGGCGGTATATGAGAAATTCCTGTACCTTCTGCTCGATTTTGTTGTAAGCCTAAAAACTGCCCCCCTCCAAATAATGTCTTGGGCTGCCTGGGTGGCACAATCAGTTAAGTGTTAAGACTTCAGCTCAGGTCATGATCTCACAGCTCATGGGTTTAAGCCCCATGTCAGGCTCTGTGCTGATGACAGCTTGGAGCCTGGAGCTTGCTTCAGATTCTGTCTCCCTTTCTCTCTGCCCCTCCCCTGCTCATGCTCTGTCTCTTTCTCTCCTTCAAGACTAAACATTAAATTTTTTTAAAGTCTATAACCCCCCCCCCATAAAATCCTACAATATATGCTCATGATCTCCCTTTCCTTTAGTGTTCCTTCTCTATAATCTAGAGGCTAAATATTTTCAAGCAAGAACGAGATGTAATTACCTTATAGTTGGGTCATATACACCAATAAATTATTAGGTGTCATTTGGAATTATTTCTTCCTTTGAGGTGTCATAGTTGTCCATTCTATTATGTTCATATATGAGAGCAAATAGAATACGGCTAAATATAATGCTTTGAGAAATAATAAATGGTTGCTGAAATCAGTTCCTCTTCTGTTTGCTATTCTAACACAAAATGCTGCATTTTCTGGCAAACAGAGGGTAAAACATTAATAAAACAAAAGCAGGTAATATCATGATACATTAAAGTAATCTGATAAACAAGTGAGATCAGTGTTAATTCTAAAATAGCCTCTGAATTTTAATATCGTCATTCTGGAGGAAAATTACATACTCGGTATCAGTCATTTTGCTTCTTATTGTTTAAAATATAGATGATTAAGTTCAATATTTTTAGGGAATAGCATATAAAATTTTTATATAGCAAGTTTTCATTTCATCTTGACTTTTCTGAATCCCTTGATACAGAAATATGCATGTTTGCTCATAACTAGATAAGAAGTATTATGAACATGGAGTACACTTAGGAAGGAAATATCATTCCCCTGAAAATTAGGTATATATGGTGGCCATGCAATTTTGAGAATAGGGTAAATTAAACAAATTAATGAAATTTATGTTAATGAAAAAGTTAACAATAGCTAGTTTAATCAATTAATAACTTAATTTATATGAACTAAATAGACCAAAAAATGATCTTTGAATGTTAATTCTGACTCATCCTAGTAAAGTCTTTGATTCGTTTAGGATAAGAATATTACTTCTGGGGAGGGGGAAGATGGCAGCAGAGTAGAAGGACCCTAGTCTTGCCTTGTCCCATAGATAGAAATAGGCAACTATCAAGTCATGCTAAATACCCCATAAAATTGGCCTGAAGACTGGCAGAACAAACTCCACAGCTAAAGGTAGAGGAGAGGCCACATCAAAGGAGTTATGAAGTGCAGAGACATGGTCTGACAGAAAAATGGACTGTGGTCCTGTGGTGGGGAGGCAGTCAACGTCATGGAGGAGGGTGAGAGACAGACTAGCACATAGCGAAGCACATAATGAAAATGAATCTTCACAGCAATTGGCTTCAAAAGCAACAGGGCCCGAATTTTGTGAGTTCTTGAAAGCAGTAGGACATGAAGCCTGTGTTTTGTAGGTCAGTGTGTTTGGCTTTGGGGAAGCTTGGAGAGCATTTGGGCTGCTCTTGGAGAAAAGACAATAGGACCAACAGTCTGTGGACATACTGCATGGAAATGATATGAAGAGCACCTAGGGCACACAGTAAAGAGGATAGTTGCTCATCTCAGAGAATGCCCCAGAGAGGCAGTGTTTATGGAGAAAACCCTTCAGGAACTAAAGACCGGGCAGGCACCATTTCCCTCCTCTGCCCCTCGGCATAAATACGGAGTGCCCTGTGGGAACAGTGTGGCACAGATACTCACTACCTAACTTGCTTATACTGGCTCTGCTCTGTCAGCAGAACCACTTTTTCCAGTCACATTTGCCTGAGTCCCAGTGTGACATTCCCCTCCCCCCAAAAGACTGACCCAAACCCATGCCAACTCAGGAGTTTTGTGAGGTCTTGGTTCTGGAGGCAGAGGAGAGAGGTCTCATTTTACAAGTACACCTGAGCATATCTAATTAAAATGCTCCATATTCAGGCCAGGCACCAAACACTCCTCACAAAAGCAAAGACAACCACAGGTGACTAGCCTGAATGACAAACTTTCCTGTAGAGCACATACAGAACACATTAGAGAAACTCAAAGAGGCACCAGGCCCTGAGGAACGGGGGACACTGTACTCCAGGGCACTCCAGGAACCCTTCTTCATGAGCCTTTATCCTCAGGAACAGGAGACAGAGCTGACTTTCACAACACAGAGAAATGGGCACAGAGACCTACACAAAATGAGAAGACAGAGGAATATCTCCCAAAGCACAGGGGCATGGCTGGAGATCTAAGTGAAACAGATATAAGTGACGTGCCTGATGGAGAATTTAAAACAGTAATTATAAGGATACTCACTGGACTTGGGAAAAGAGTGGTGGACATCAGTGAGACCATAACAAAGAGATAAGAGATAACATAGCAGAGATGAAGGGCTTGATAAACGAAATGGAAAATATGCTTGATGGAATGAACAGCAGGCTGGAAGAAGCAGAGGAATGAATTAATGACTTAGAAGATAGAGTAATGGAAAGTAACCAAGCCAAACAATAGAGAAAAAAGAATTATGTAAAATGACAATCGACTTAGGAAACTTAGTAACTCCATCAAACGTAATAAAATTTGCATTACAGGAGTCCCAGAAGAAGAAGAAGAGAGAAAAAGGGCATGACTTATTTGACAAAATAATAACTGTAAACTTCTCTAATTTAGGGAAGGAAATAGATATCTCGATATAGGAGGCACAGAGAACCCTCAACAAAATCAACAAAAGCAGATCCACACAAGATGAAGTGTAATTAAAATGGCAAAATATAATGATAAAGAAAAAAAATTAAAGAAGCAATACAGAAAAAGAGTTACATAAAAAGGAATGTTTCCCCCACCCAAGGCTATCAGTGGATTTTTTTCAGCAAAGTTTATAAGCCGGAAAGGAGTGGCATGATGTATTCAAAGTGCTGAATGGGAAAAACTTGCAGCCAAGTCCAGAAAAGCTATCATTCAGAATAGAAGGAAAGAATGTTTCCCAGACAAAAACTAAGGAATTCATGACCACTAAACCATCCCTACAAGAACTATTAAAGAAGACACTTTGAATGGAAAGAAAATACCAAAAATGGCAGTATGAAGGTAGGGAACACAATAGTTATAAAAATGAATATCTCTAGAAAAAAAATTAGTCAAGGAACTCACAAAATTTTTAAAAATGTAAAATAGGACATCATCTACCTAAAATGTGGTGAGGAGAGAATTAAAGAATGGGATCAAACATAAACTGCCATCAACTTATATAGACTGCTACATGCAAAAGATATACAAACCTAAAGGTAACCACAAATCAAAGCCAAAAATAAACATGCAAAGGATAAAGAGAAAGAAATGTAAATATATTACTAAAGAATACCAACAAATCATAAAAGACAAGAAAGGATCAGAGAAAATCTTCAGAAACAACTATAAAACAAGTAATAAAATGGCAATAAATATACATCAATAGTTGCTTTATTTACTGATTAATTTTTAATTTTTATTTATTTTTGAGAGAAAGCAAGAGAACCAGAGAGAGGGAGACACCGAGTCTGAAGCAGGCTCCAGGCTCTGTGCTGATAGCCCACTGTGAGGATCAAACTCATGAACTGCTAGCTCATGACCTGAACCAACGCCAGACATTTAACTGACTGAGCCACCAGGCACTCCTCAATAATATTATAAATGTAAATGGACTAAAGATTTCAGTCAAAAGATAGAGGGTAATAGAATGGATAAAAACATCTATATTCTGCCTACAAGAGACTTATCTTAGACCTAAAGACATTACAGATTAAAAATGAGTGGATGGAAAAACATTTATCATGCAAATGTATGTCAAAAGAAAGCTGAAGTAGCAATACTAATTAGGCAAAATATGTTTTAAAACAAAGACTGAAATAGAGACAGAAAGGGACACTGGGAAAGGGGCAGAGAGAGAGAGGGAGACACACAATTCGAAGTAGGCTCCAGGCTCCAAGCTGTCAGCATAGAGCCCAATGCAGGGCTTGAACCCACAAACCATGAGATCACGACCTGAGTCAAAGTCAGGCGCTCAAATGAATGACCTGCCTAGGTGCCCCAGAAAAAAAAAAAAGTCTTTAAATAACACACTGTAAGATTTAACTGATATATTTAACTGATATATTTAGGACATTCCTTCCCAAAAGAACAGAACACACATTCTTTTCAAGTGCAGATGAAACATTCTCCAGAATAGATCACATATTAGACCACAGAACAAGTCTCAACAAATTAAAAAAGACTGAAGTTATACATGCATCTTTTATGATCACAATGCTATGAAACTAGAAGTCAAACACAAGAAAAAATCTAAAAAGACCACAAATACATGGAGGTCAAACTACATGCTATGAAACAATGAATGAGTCAACTAGGAAATAAAGAAGAAATAAAAAGTACAAACAAAGAAATGAAAATGAAAACACAATGATTCAAAACTCTTGGGATGTAGCAAAGGTGGTTCTGAGAGGGAAATTCATAGAAATACAGGCTTACTTCGAGAAGCAAGTAAAAATCTCAAATAAACAACCTTATTCCTAATGGAGCTACAAAAACAAAACAAAACGAAATTCAAAAAAACTAAAAGCAAAACCTAAAATCAGCAGAAGGAAAGAAATAATAAGGATTAGAGCAGAAATAAATGATATAGAAACAAACAAACAAAAAACCACTAGAACACATCAATGAAAGCAGGACCTGATTCTTTTACAAAATCAATGAAATTAATAAAACTCTAGCCAGATTTATCAAGAAGAAAAGAGAAAGGACCCAAATAAATAAAATCCCAAATAAAAAATAGCAACGAACACCACAGAAATACAATTATAAGAGATTATGCAAGACTATATACCAACAAATTGTACCTAGAAGAAATGAATACATTTCTAGAAACATATAACCCACAAAAACTGAATCAGGAAGATATAGAAAATTTAAACAGACCAAATATCAGCAAAGAAATTGAATCTATAATAGAAAAATCCCCAGCAAATAAAAGTCCAGGACCAGATGGCCTCACAGGCAAGTCCTACCAAACATTTAAAGAAGAGTTAATACCTAGCCTAAAAAAAATTATTCTGAAAAAGTAGAAGAAGGAAAACTTCCAAATTTATTTTAGGAGGCCAGCATTACCCTGATACCAAAACCAGATAAAGACACCACAAAAGAGAGAGAGAGAGAGAGAGAGAGAGAGAGAGAGAGAGAGAGAACTACATGTCAATATCTCTGATGAACATAGATGTAAAGATCTTCAACAAAATACTAGCAAACTGAATCCAAAAATACATTAAAACAATCATTTACCATGTTCAAGTGGTTTGCAAGTGTGGTTCAATATTCACAAATCAATCAACATTCAACATGATACATCACATCAATAAGAGAAAGGGATAAGAACCATATGATCATTTCAATAGATACAGAAGAAAACCTTTGACGAGGGCACGTGGGTGGCTCAGTAGGTTAAGCATCCAACTTTGGCTCAGGTCCTGACTTCATGATTCTATGCTGCATTGGGCTCTATGCTGACAGCTCAGAGCCTGGAGTCTGCTTCAGATTCTGTGTCTCCCTCTTTCTCTGACTCTCCCCTACTTGTGCTCTGTCTCACTCTGTCTCTCAAAAATAAATTAAAATGTTAAAAAAAATTTTTAAAAGAAAAAGAAAAAACATTTAACAAAGTACAACATCCATTCATGATAAAAAAAATTCAACAAAGTATGTTTAGAGGTAATATACCTTAATATAATAAAGGCCATATGTGAAAAACCCACAGCTAACATCATACTCAGTGGAGAAAAATTGAGAGCTTTCCTCCGTAAGGTCAGGAACAAGATGTGAATGTCTCTTGTCACCACTTTTATTCAACATAGTACTGGAAGTCTGAGCTACAGCAATCAGACAACAAAAATAAATAAAAGGCATCCAAACTGGTAAGGAAGAAGTGAAACTTTTACCATTTCCAGACAACCTGCTATTCTATTTAGAAAATATGAAAGAATCCACCCCAAAATTGCTAGAACTGATAGATAAATTCAGTAAACTTGCAGGATATCAATCTACAGACATCTGTTGCTTTTCTGTATCAATAATGAAGCAGCAGAAAGAGAAAATAAGGAGACAGTTCCATTTATAATAGCACCAAAAATAATAAGATACAGAGGGATAAACCTAACCAAATGGATGAAAGACCTATACTCTAAAAGCTTTAAGATACTGATGAAAGAAATGAACAACACAAAGAAATAAGAAAAACATTCCATAACCATGGATTGAAAGAACAAATATTAAAAAATGTCTATACTACCCAAAGCAATCTACACATTTAATGCAATTCCTATCAAAATACCACCAGCATTTTTCACACAGCTGGAACAAACAATCCTAAAATTTGCATGGAACCACAAAGGATTCTGAATAGCTGAAGCAGTTTTGAAAAAAGGAAAGCAAAGCTGGAGGAATCACAATTCTGAACTTCAAGTTATATTATAAATCAAATCAAGTTATATTATAATCAAAACAGTATGGTACTGGCACAAGAATAGATACATTGATCAATGGAACAGAATAGAAAACTCATAAACAAACCCACAATTTTATGGTCAATCTTTGACAAAGTAGCAAAGAATATCCTATGGGAAAAAGATATTCTCTTCAACAAATGGTGTTGGGAAAATTGAACAGCAATATGCAAAAGAATGAAACTGGACCACTCTCTCATGTCATACATGAAAACTACATTCAAAATGGATTAAAGACTTAAAGATGAGACCTAAAACTGTAAAAACTCTAGAAAAAAACACATGCAGTGAATTCTGACATTGGCCTTAGGAACATTTGTCTAGATATGTCTCCAGAGGGAAGGTAAGCAAAAGCAAAAGTAAACTAATGGGACTACATGAAAACAAAAACCTACACAGTGAAAGAAACAATCAACAAAACTAAGAGGCAACCTGTACATTGAGAGAAGATATTTGTAAATGATATATCTAATAAAGGGTGAGTGTACAAAATATAGTATATTAGTATACAAAATAAAGAACTTACAAAACTCAACAACTTAAAAATGAATAGTTAAATTACAAATGGGGAGAAGACATGAACTGTTATTTCTCTAAAAAAGACATAGATGGTCAACAGACACATGAAAAAATGCTCATCATCACGTATCATCAGTGAAATGCAAGTCAAAAGTACAATGAGCTATTACCTCACACCTGTGAGAATGCCTAAAATCAACAACACAAGAAACAACAGGTGTTGGTGAGTGCCCTTGTGTACTCTTGGTGGGAATGCAAAGTGGTGCAACCACTCTGGAAAACAGTATGGAGGTTCCTGAAAATATTAAAAATAGAACTAGCTTATGATCTAGTAATCACACTGCTAGGTATTTACCCAAAATATACAAAAACACTAGTTCAAAGGGATACACGCACCCCTATGTTTATACCAGCATTTACAGTAACCAAGATATGGAAGTAGCCCAAACATCCATTGATACAAGAATGGATAAAGAAGATACGGTATATAGATACAATGGGATATTATTCATCCATAAAAATAATGAAATCTTGCCATTTGCAATGACATGGATGGAACTAGAGAATATAATGCGTAGTGACATAAGTCAGGGAAACACAGATACCATACAATTTCATTCACATGTGGAATTCGAGAAACAAAACAAATGAGCAAAGGGAAAAGAGAGAGAGAGAGAAAGAAGTAAAAAAACAGACTCAAGTATAGAGAACAAACTGATGGTTACCAGAGGGGAGGTGGGTGGATGTTTGGGTGAAGTAGGTGATGGGTATTAAGGGAGTGTTGTGATGAACACTGGATGACTAAAATGTAAGACAAACAAACAAATCAGTTCTATTGTTAATAGATGTGAAATGCTGGGAAAATTATAGTCTCTGGGTTTTGAGTGACTTAATCTGTGAGGTAGAGATGACATTGATTTTTTTAGTAAGAATTCATATTCCAGGTGCTGTTTATTAATGGCTTGCAGAATGGTGTATAGCTCAGTAAGAGTTGACATCAGAAAAAGGAGTGCATTGCGAAATGACACAACAGGCTATTATCAGAATTGCCACCCTTCATCCATATGTATAAGGAGGTATGGGAAAATGTGTTAAACTTGAATACCATAATGGCAGGATTTTGGTCAACCTTTCCTGATTCCCAAAATGGACAAATCAGTGATACTAATAAAGTAAAAGAGTTGACTCATTAACCCAAGATTTTGTCATAAGCTCGCTGGCTTCGAACTGTTTCTTCCAGCTTACTGTCACACTTCTAGTTTCTCTTGGCTCAAAGCAGAGGTTCAATATACATTTATTGAATAAGTAACCAACACACCACATTCCCCTTAGTTTACTGGCACTTGGATCTTTAAAGGAGGAAAATACATAATTTTATTTATTTATTTATTTATTTATTTATTTATTTATTTAGAGCACAAGTGGGAGAGTGGCAGAAGGAGAGAGAAGGAGAGAGAAAAATCCCAAGCAGGCTCCACACTCAGCACAGAGCCTGATGTGGGGCTTGATCTCACAATCATGAGATCATGACATAAGCCAAAATCAAGTATGACACTCAACCAACTAAAATATACTAATATTTTTAACAGATTAGGTAAAACAAATGACATGTGAAGTCTCCTTCTGAGAAATGATAAGGGAAGGTCACATGATTTCAGAATCATAGCTTGGGTGATGTTATGGAGGACAAGGTTAGAGAAGCAGGCACAAAAAATGAAAGCTATTAGTGTACATATTAATTAGTGCACATATTAATATGAATATTATTTCCACAGTTTCTTCCTGTTAATTTTGAAAATTAGTTTATTAAAAAAAGAATAATTAACAGCTATCTATCTATCTCTGTATCTATATCTCTATCCATATCCATTCTAATCATTATACCTATTCATCAGGGTCCTAAGACATGCTGATATCAGATGTTGACCACTATGCCGGACTGGTATGTACTGGACAAATAACAATCATTCTTCTGGGATGATTCTTGATAGAATTCTGATACATAGATTATTCATATAAAATGCATTTTCATCTTTTACTGGTCTTGGATGAAAAGGTCATCTCATTCCCCAGAGATCTTTACCCTGCTAGGTAAATAAGGAATGGATGCTATGAATAACGGAGAATGAAAGCAGTTAGGAATATATCTATATATTATTAGTCACTCATTATGTATGAACTAAAACTGCATTTTCAAGATAATACAAATGAAAATAATAGAGCACAACAATAGGGAATTTGAATAAGAAACTGAAGTATCATGTGTCAAATGTTTGATAGCAAAATCAATATTACGGAATTATTTATTTTGGTAGTCATTTTTGACAGCCTGAAAAGACATAGTTTTTGTCCTGTTTTGAAGTAAAATTCAGAAATTCTTCCCAAGTCTAGCCAACTGACCTGCTTTCGGTGAAACAAATGTCAAGATGCCATTCTTTCCATTCCCTTAAGTAATATTTACTACATGAATTGATATTGACGACTAGCCTTTCCTTAGAAGCACAGACTACTCATTCCAGCAGCTGCTAGCAAACCCAAGGAGGCTGCAAGGAGATTTCTCTTCCAGCAGGCCCACATCCTCTGGGCACTTCTGATCATAACCCATAGAGCATTTAATGCCAATTCTTAATGAGCGGGATGAAGAAGAAAGCAACGAAACAAGAAAAACAAGACGTCATCCACTTTGGGTTTTGTTCTCTCACATTCTCTGACCATGTATTGTAGTTTTGTTCTTAAGATTTAGTTTGCTTAATTGGGAATAACTTGCTTGCCAACATTATGCTCTATTCTCCAAAGGCTTGCCTTTAAGCTTGCTCTTAAGTACATGATGCCTGGGGTTAGAAGCCTAAGTGAAGAACAAACACTTTTGTCTTGGCTTGGTATTTTACTTACTGCTTTATATAGGCAATCTGACACCCAGAGTTAAGCCTTAGCAAACCCTCACTTTAACACATGTTAGTCTTCTCCTTTAACCCAACTGGAGAACTAAAAGTTCAGCCAATGAAATGACCACCTCTGGCAGTCATGTACGTATGAGTGTTTGTGTATTTGAGAATGTTTATCTTAGGCTAGTTTTTACAAGCATTATAAATCATGAGTATGGTTGTAAATTAACAAAAATAGTTTAGGAGTTAGAGGACAGAATTTGTACACTATGTACCACAATTATGCAGAATTCTTTAAAAAACACAGGGTTCATTTAGTTGACCATATTGGGTGCCATCTGAGACTGTATCTCCCTCTGCTTTATATGCTTTCATTTGTGACACTGGTTTCTAACCAAAATTAATCTTTCCTTTCTCTTTTTTCCTATAGGCATTTTACTGTACCTCTAACATTTATAACATGACTTACAATAGTATTATGTGTTTCTATGTCATCTCAGCTCTACAGAGTAAACAGCTTGGTATAAAGCATGCCATAGATCACAAAAGAAAAACACAATAACAATTTTTAAGCTGAATAACTTGTCTAAGACATCCAATTTAAAATAGGTTTTTCATAATTTGAAAATGTACATACCAAAAAGGAGCCCATTTAAAGTCTATAGTCAATGTTGAAAATATTCTTATTTTTCATTCAGGAATATTCATATATTCTTTCTCTGTACCAGACCCTAAGGGAAGTTCTTAAGGGGAAAATATAAAATGCACTAAATTGTCCAAATGCTAATATAGAAAACAAATGAAAAACTATAGGAAAACCATGAGGTACTAAAAGGATTATACTAAGTAAGGTCAGGTAGGTAAAATTAATTTCCGTGGTGATGTAAAGTGTCAAGATGGTCTTCTCAGAGAAGATAGTATTTGAATTCGGTCTTGAGGTCAATCCAGAAAAATGAGAAAGATTTTGCCAAAGAAACAAGAGGTTAGTTACAACTGATTGTACAAAAGTCCAGGAGATTGAATAAATAAGTATAATTTCTGAAATTAAATAAGGTTGTCTATAGATAGTGGTGGGATTCTCTGGTTGAGGAGTGGCCCGATAAAACTAGGCCATTTTAATTCTGTTCTATAGGTTGCAATGGTATTTATTTTTTTTTTATTTTATTTTTGAGAGACAGAGAGAGAAGTGTGAGCAGGGGAGGGTCAGAGAGAGAGGAGACATAGAATCTGAAGCAGGCTCCAGGCTCTGAGCTAGCTGTCAGCACAGAGCCTGACATGGGGCTCGAACCCACAAACTATGAGATCATGACCTGAGCCAAAACTGGACACTTAACCGACTGAGCCACCCAGGTGCTCCTGCAATGGTTTTTAAATAAAGATGTGATATGGTCTATCTTTGTAGTCTAATATGGAAAAGATTGGAGAAACAAATGATAAAGTCGCAGATCCCAGAGAGGAGGCAGGGAGATGAGGGGCCATGAGTGGATGGTGGTGATAGGCCTGGAAAATATGCAGCCCTGGGATATCTCAGTGGTAAAACTGACTGCCTAGAAAAAGATAGAATATCGATGGTTAGGAGCAAGTCAAAGACAATTCAGCAATTTCTACCTTGAGATCTGGTGATCTCGTCCCCTTTCTTTCAGGAGAAATGGCTGTGTTGGTGGATAATAACGAGTTTGGCATGTGAGTTTCACCTGCCAAGGGGGTATTCGTATTAAAAACCTATTATTTATTCTAGCCAAGCAAATCTTATCACTTCACTTATCTCCTGTTTTTGACACAGGTCTCTTCTCACATCACATGGTTTTGAAGCAGACATCATCTGTGTAATGGATGGATACTTTTCCTGTGCCCAGAATGGACTGGTTGGGGTAATATCTCCCTATGATGGGCCACTAAGAGTCTACATTTCTTCAGAACAGAGAAAGCAAAGTAGCTCTCCTTCTGGATGATCTGAAACTGAGAATATGTAAACTTGGTGACCATTAGTTGTCACATTTCAACAGAATGTGTATTAAAGAATTCTGTATTACAGAATATAGAATGTTGGTTGCCAGTGTGATAGAAGGCATAAACAGATACTCAAAGGTACAGGTGAGAGACAGAAAAAGAAATTTCCTGAGTTTCTCTCAGGTCTTTGGCCTCTTGTGGTGGCCATACCTTCCATCTCATAGGCTCCTTGAAATTCCCCAGTAATCACTCCAGTAAGCCACCTCATTCTTCCCTTGATTTTGCATAAGCTAGACAAAGCTTATGTCTGTTGTTTTCTTCTTTAAGTAGTATCATACTACGTTTGAATGGAGATGTTCAATATACAAAGAAAAATATTCAGAAAACAATGATAAGACTAGCTTATAGATTAGACACCATCATCATAGATCTGGGAGCTGAGGCCCTAAGAGTGGATGAAAATGTCCAGAAAGAGCCAGTATGGTGAAATGAGAATAGGCCTAAGGAGAAAACATTTGGAACTACAAATTTAATGGCAAACGTAAAGAGGGAGAAGTTTTGCAGGAATAGGGTAAGTATGAAGTAGTTTGACAAAAGCCATACAAATTTCAAAGGAAAAAGGAATTTCAAATATGAGATATGGATAACTCTGCTAAATATTACCCAGAGGCCAAACAGGACGAGGGCTAATAAAAGGTTATTGAATTAACCAAAAGAATGATTATTGTTCACTTTTGTTAGATATAGACAGTTTCAATAGAATGAGAAGGATGTTGCCTAAAAATGGATAAATAATGAATGAGAGAAAGTTGCTTTTGCAAGATGTGTGGAAAAATAGAAAAGAAAGAGGCAATAGCTAAAAGAAAAAATTGCATTCAATTCAACACATGTTTGGTTCTAATATGTGCTAGGTACTAAACTGAGCTAAATGCTAAGATATATTTTTTAAGTTTATATATTTATTTTCAGAAAGAGAAGGAGCCCATAAGCAGGGGATGGGCAAAGAGAGGGAGACAGAGAATCCCAAGCAGATTCTGTTTCAGCTCCACGTCTGACACAGGACTCCATCCCACAAACCATGAAATCATGGCCAAAGCTGAAATCAAGAGTCAGATGCTTAACCAACTGAGCTGCACAGGTGCCCCTAAGTGCTAAGATAGACATAGTTTCTAGCTACAATTTTTAGTTGGATTTAAATTACGAGCTCATAATTTAAAGCACTGGGAGACGCGGAGTTAGAGAAAAAAATGCTGTAATTCCTGAACAGTTACTAGGTCATGTTCTACTTGATGTCTAAAAAGCATACTGATTTTGTATGCCTGTGCATGCATGTGTATATGAGAACATATATACACACATACAAAACACAGTTCTAAGCTGAAACAACTCCTGTGCAGGGCACCAGGGTGGCTCAGTCAGTTAACCATCCTACTCTTGGTGTTGGCTCAGGTCATGATCTTGCGGTTCATGAGTTCAAGCCCCACATCGGGCTGACAATGAAGAGCCTACTTGGAACCTCTCTCTCCCTCTCTCCCTGCCCTTCCCAGCTCTCTTTCTCTGTCCTTCTTGAAATAAATAAACTTAAAAAAAAAAAACCAAAGAAACATTTGTTTAAGGCAATCAACACTGGTCTGGATGTGTGAGTCAGACAACCAGTGCTAAAATCTACAATATGACACAGGACAGTCTGTCTGAGGGCGTGGTTCACTTATCTGTGATTAAGAGTGGATTTTTCTCTTACATGACAATTGTACCATATAAGAAAGAAGAGTCTTAAACATCTTCCTCTCAGAAAGTGTGGCAATTGTATTTGTAGAAAGAGAAAGTAACACTCAGTTGAATCATACCTATATCATTAGTTTTTGTTTGTTTTGTTTACTTTTGAGACAGCAATGAGAACTATACCTCTCTCCATTTTTTTCCTCCACATAAGAATAATTATTTCCAAATAGTACTACCAAACTTTCCACAAATGGAAGATTTTAGTATTTTAAAGGGCACACCCCTAAGTATCTAGTTTTTCCAACAAAAGGATGCCAAGACTAAAATTCTTTAGAGGGGAGGCTCCTGTTTATGAATTACCCCTATTCTAGTCACAAATACTGAAAAATTACTCCACACTGTCTACAATTTTATTCCCTTGCCAGGGCTTCTGACCTTAGCAACTTCAAGTACTCCTTCCCAAGAATGTTTGAACTCTGCCAACATCTTGTGATAGTTAATCAGCCTTGACACATTCTTATTTATATTTTTTCTAAGATTATTTAACATTGTAGACATCTTGATCTTCATTCTATTACTGTATGGTAGAGAAAGGAAGTCCAGCTGATGAGAATGGAGATGTGAAGCACATAAAAGTACTGGAGTAACAGTACCACTTTGAATTAATTTGGTGTATTCATTGAGCCCATGTATTTTATAGACAGAAACTATGACAAGAAATACAGTCTGCCTGGAAAATTGTGGCTAATCCTTCCTTTCTTCCTTCCTTCTTTCCTACCTCCCTTCCTTCCTTCCTTTGACCAAATTTTGATCAGATCAACCCACTGTCTGGTTGTTTTCATTTAAAATTTAAAAGCAGAATTGCCCGCCTCCCAAAAAAATCTCTACAACTTAACTCTTGAATACGTCTGCCTCAATTCTTTTCCTTTGCCATAACTTTTTCCCAATTTGGTAACTTCCCTCCCAATCCATCTAGTTATTTCAGCTGAATATCTAGGTATAATCCTTAATTCATTTCCTTGTCTCAGTCATGCAGTATGTCACATTCTTGTAATTCCCGTCTTCAAAATATGCCCCAAATATATTTCCTTTGCTCCAGCCCTGCTGCTAGCATGCTTGTTCAAGTCCTCTCGTCTTTGACTGTGATCTGCCATTCCTTCTCAAGTCTACTGGTCATTCTCTGTGCTGCAGTGATCTTTAAAAGTGAGAATATGGCTTCCAAGTTCCTCGTCATGTCCGTACTGCTCTCTATCTTGAGGGGTCTCTGACGCGCCTGTACCACTCTTCTCTCTCACCACGCTCCACATGCCAGTTTTTGGTTCCTCAGACCCTCCAGACTTGTTTCTACTTCAGGGTTTTTACACGTGCAGTTCTGTCCGCTCAGAATATTCTTACGTACTTATGATTATTGCAAAAGCTCATCATGGCCATGAGGAAGAATTTAGATCAAATTAAAGAAAAGAGCTTTTAGAATCTGTCCCATAAACCAAAAAAATCAAACAGTGAAAATGTTCATGTACAATAATGCAGACTGATGGATCGGGAGTTATTAAAAGAAAATTCAGGTTCTAGGGACAACATATTATTCCAGTTACTATAGCTGCCTAACAAACAATTTTGACTTTAATGACATAAAACAAAAAATTTTATTATGCTCAGGGTTCTGTGGGTTAGGAATTTTAAGAGTTCAGTAGTGATAGCTTGAGTGTACTGCATGTTTGAATTCTCAGCCACAGGTCCTGATGGCTAGGGGAAATGACTTGAGAATGGTAGTTTAGAGTGGCCTGAAGGTTCACTTAGCTACTCGATTGGTGTGTGGATGCAGGCTGTCAGCTGACATCTCAGAACGATCTGACCTCTTGGGTTTCCTCACAGTATAGTAACTGCATTCTAAGAGTGAGGATCCCAAAGGAAACAAGCAAAGTGTGTATGACCTTTTAAAAACCTAGTCTCAGAAGTCACATGCCATTGCTTCCACTGTTTTCCCAGCCTGCCCAGATTAAGGGAAATAAATATAGACCTTCCCTATTAGTGGGAAGAATGTCAGAGCCACAGGGTAAGAAGAGAATGTGGTATGGGAGATATTATTGCCATCATCTTCCAACATATCTTACCTTGAATTATAGTGTCATGGACATAATGGAGCAATTGTTTGCAAACAACTGCAGGTGTCAATGTCAAGGATAGAACACTGGGTATAGTCTCACCCAAAAGAAATATTTATGCTGCTGGATATTTTGTATCAGCTGACTTTAAAGTCACATCCCTTTAAAAAAAAATTCTTCATTTCAATGGACAGGATGATTTAACATATCAAGGATAGTTTTCAGCAATGTAGTATAAAGTATAATTTATTATATTCCTTACAAGATAATGCTGTGACACTTACAGTAAACAAATAAAAGAGATTGCAAACCACCATATAAAAGATCAAAAAAGATATGAGAAACAAAAAGAAACTCTTTTAGAACTTTTCAAACTTGGCAATGCCTCACTTCTCTAGGCTATATTGTACTTTGATTTTTTTATCACTCTGAGACCAAAAAAAAAAAAAAAATTAGGACATCAAACCACAGAGACCCACAAAAGCGTATTCATCTACACCACATTCTCTATCAAATACAATGAAGAAACTGTTTAGAGATGTTTCTCTCATTGCTTTCAAATGCCTGCCTAAATATAAGAAACTTCAAACATGTATTCCTTTAAACTATCCTAACTGACCTTGCTTGATGATTAGAAGCTGAAAATAGAGGCGAATATTTAACATGTGAGAAATTATTTTCTTAAAGTTATGTATATATTATATTCTATTTATTAAATCAATGATTGGTTAAATATGAATTGAAAAATAGAGTATTATGATATATAATATTGGAAAAAAGGAAGATTTTATTTACTGGCAAACTTGCATGGAATATATGCATACATATATACTCACTATAGGAACAGACAGTGCCAAGGACATAGCTTAAGTGATTATTTTACTAACAGAACTTGAATTCGCAAAGCATGAAACCCTACTGCTGTAGATAATTTTTTGACATGAGAAATTCAGGTATGTACAACTGAAATGTATCTTTCGAATGTATCTTTGACTGTTAGTTGGGTACTTGCAATTCAATCTTGAAAATGCTCATAATTTGGCTCTTGCAAAAAACCCTGAAGTTAAAATACATAATCCAGAGTTTATGCCTTTGTGATAGTTTCTCTGTAAAGAATTCTTTTTATTTGATTGGCAAAATAATAAAAGCCTATTTAGCTCTCAAGATCTAGTTCAAATATTTTGTTCTGTGTTTTCATAATGCTAACTTCTGTTACAACACTCATCATATTTTACTGTGTTTCTTGTATAACTTGTGTTTGCTCACGCCTCACTAGCCAGAAGTATAAAGGGGGTCACATGAATGATAATGATGAAAATTGCTTCATATTTTGTCTCAATCAATCAAGTAGTAACTCAATACCCTGGGAATTGCCTGTCAAACAAGTTTTTTTGTAGTGCCCAGGGTTGCTTCTGTGACTGTGTGCACTAAAAGCTGGTTCTCCAACTAACATCCTCTGTTCGCCACCAGCCTGACTCTGGTGCCGATGTGTCCGCTGGGAACATCCATCTTTGGTTGAGCATCATGGTCCCTGCTGCTGCTCTGATGCAGCTGCTCTAGGTAATTCTGAAATGCATCATACTGAGCCTTCCCGGTACCAAGGAGAGGGATATGCTGTGCAGTAGTGAAAGAATTCCCACCGCTGTCATCCTGTTTTATTGTCACTGAAGACATGAGCAGCTCTGTTTGTGTTTCCCTATTTCAGTGGCCTTTGTGACAATAACTCTTGTAGCTCCTCTTTCCACTGGGATCAGATTCCATTCCATGGAGGTTAGCTTCACTTTCTGGGCTTTACAATCATGCAGATAGAAGTCTCTGGTCTCTCCATTTCTGCCAGCAGATAAGGTGAACATATGCCTTCATACAGTTGCTCTTTTATGTCACTTTTCATCCCATTCAGTTCTCCACCCAGCTCACTGTTACAGTGAGGATGACTGAGTCTCACTTGGGCTGCAGGGGCAGAGCCAGCCACACTTCCTTACATTTTCAACCTCAGAAGATTGTAATCCTTTGAGGACATCAAACAAGACTCTTTCTACATTATGTCAAATCAGAACTAAAAACTAAATTTAAACCAGCTCACAGACCAATTCCTTAATTCTGAAGATAAGCAAGTTATGGTATCTGTTTAAAAAAATGTGAAGATTTTACTCCGCTTGCAAGCTAGCGAGTTAACCCACCACAGTATTATGGAAAATGGCAAAAATCACAGACTTGGGGGTCAGGAAAAAATAATCCATTACTCACAACATAGCAAGAATCAACTTCATATTTATATCAAACTACTTGTCCCAGAGGGGCCATGTTTGGTGTCACAGTTTAGAAGTCCCAAGCTTAGAGAATTTTACTATTTTATAATGGGTTGTAAAGCATCCTGTCCAACTTTTGTTCAGAGGAAAACATATTTATTATACTGGTGAGAAAACAAATTTGCTCTCTGCTCTGGAAGAAGGCTCCACCTCTAACTTCCAAGGCTACTCACTACACAAACATCCTTGGAAAGATAATCTTTTCAAAGCTCAACAAAGGCTTCAGTACCTTTGCTCCCAAAACATGCAGAAACTCAGGAGACCCATGAGAATTGTCACCAGCAATATCATGAGGTAAAGTGCCCCTCTCAGTTAGTTTACTTTAGTTAGTGAATATCAAAGCCAAATCTCAGGTCATTTGGCACATGATCCAGTAAATTTTCCAAATTTAACAGCAACTGAAAAGGAATCATATGATAGCAGTTTAATTTCATTGATTAACAAAGCAAATGACAAGTAAGGGCTTCTAAAATATATTTTAAGAGTTCTACTATTACTGTGGCTATCCACATTCTATAATGAGTATTAAAACAAGTGTATAAATTCCAAGCTCTTTTTCCAAATTCTACAGGCTTGATATACCAACAAAATTTTTAAAAAGCAAGCCGAAAAAAAAAAAAAACAAAAAACAGAACAGTTAACAACAAACACAGGTATTACCTTACTCCTATGTATGTAGCTAGGGCATAAACAAGATCTGCCTTTAAATCTTCAAATCAGCAGAGATGGGAATTTATAGATTTTTAATCAAAGATTTTCATATTCAAACCACAATATTTCTAAGTCCTGAAGCCTAAGGGCCTTAGCTTTCTTTCTCTGCAGCCATATTTTAGAAATTGTCAGAACAAAACACAAACTCATTAATTGAAGAGGTCATATTTTATAAAATAATGTCTGGAAAAAATTGCACCAAAGTTAAACAGCTAAAATTACTGTGAATAACATGCCCTTTTCAGCAGTGTTATCCAACCTGCTATTGGGCGTAGCCTCAGTGTTTTATTGTATGATGATGAAAAATTATTGACATGGTCACTAAGAGGTCTTCATGTAATGTGAACTCATTATGTCCCAATGTGAAGAACTACTCTGTGATAGCTCACCCTACAATTCTCTCCTGTCCCTTAAATTATACTCTTCCTGATACTTTCCAAGTCACTCTCTGTGTGAAATCCAAACAATGAATAAGAAAATAAGTACACATTAATAGATATCCACAGATGTATTGGAAAGGACCCTGTACTAAGAATAAGAAACTTGGGGGTCAGTTCCCAGTCCCCAAAGCATGATAATAAGCATATAAATAAAAAACAAAAACAAAACATATGCACTTTTCCTATATAAATTATACCTAATTTTAACCAAAGGGTTGATGAATACTAAGAGTTAATGAGCATGTTAAATGACATGAGAGGATATAATCAACAAAATATGGAGTGCAGGATGCTCTATGGAATGTGAATAACTTGCTATTTTTTTAATCAACAAATAATTTGCAAATAGAAAAAGAGATTAAGAGACTTGTAGTAACTTATAGCATTATATGATCTTTATTTGGAGCTCAAAAAATTGAACTAAATATTAAAATATTAATGAGTCTTTTGGAAATTTTGGTAGAGTTTACAAATTATTGTCATTTTAAGGTATTATAAAATTGAGGTTATATTTTAAAGAATCCTTATTTTAGAAATACATACTGAAATGTTTACATATAAATTGTCATCTGGAATTTGTTTCAAAACAATACACCTACCACCAACGGCCCCTTTAAATAGAAAGTCTCAGGCTCTCTTCTACTTTTTGTATCCATTGACTCTCTGGGAGGCAGTGAATGAGGGGACCCAAGTTCTTTTACACTGTGGCTTCCTTCATGAATCATTGTATCTTTACCTGCATTCAGTGCCAACCAACTTAAAAACTTTTACATAAGTGGAACAAAACAACATTTACTTTTATTTTTTATTTTTATTTATTTTTGAGAGAGAGAGAGAGAGAGAGAGAGAGAGCGAGCAAGCACATGAGCAGGGGAAGGGCAGAGGGAGAGAGAGAGAGAGAGAGAGATACAGAATTGGAAACAGGCTCCAGGCCCCGAGCTGTCAGCACAGAGCTCCATGCAGGGCTCAAACTCAGGAACCAAGAGATCACAACCTGAGCCAAAGTCTGATGCTCAACCAACTAAGCCACCCAGTTGCTTCACAATTCAGCACTTATTAACAGAATCATATCAAACTCTAAATGAAGGGTATATGAATGAAGTTTTCCTGTATTCTACATAAAATTACCAACAATGTATGTATATTAAAGTAAACTAAATAGGGCAATTCTGCTATTGAAATATTGTGAATTTATGAAATGGCTAATAGTCTCCTGCCTAAATTTTTATTGAATTATATTAATGTTGATCCAAGAGCATAATTAAAACATCATAGCCTTTCCTGACCATATATCAAGCTCATGCTAACATAACCAATCTACATACCTAATGAAACAGAACAGCCAAGACCCTTGAGGGAGCACTAACAGATCTCTATACCTGTAGAGTCCCTCAGGGTGATCTATAAGACTTTGTAGAGCAAAATACACAGATGGTACAAATTTTGCTTTTGGCAATAGTTGAGAGTCATGTTTGAGTTGTTACTACCAACATTTGGTGGTCTTACTTCACCTAATTTTTGATCCCTAAAGAAAACAGTAAATTAGAGGAGCACAAGTAATGAGCACTGTAGGAAAAAGTAGTCAACATTAAAGAAATATTAGAAATGTATTGAATTTTTAGCAATCCCTATCAAAACAACTCCAGCATTCTTCACAAAGCTAGAGCAAACAATTCTAAAATTTGTATGGAACCAGAAAAGACCACGAATAGCCAAAGTAGTGTTGAAAAAGAAAACCAAGTTGAAGGTATTACAATTCCAAACCTCACGCTGTATTACAAAGCTGTAATCATTAAGACAGCATGGTACTGGCACAAAAACAGACACTAGGACAGGAGAACCCAGAAACAGACCCACAAATGTATGGCCAGCTAATCTTTGGCGAAGCAGGAAAAAATATCCAATGGAGAAAAGACAATCTCTTCAGCAAGTGGTGCTGGGAAAACTGGACAGCAACATGCAGAAAAATGAGCCTGGAGCACTTTCTTACACCAGACAGAAAAATAAACTCAAAATGGATGAAAGATCTAAATTTGAGATAGGAGAACATCAAAATTCTAGAGGAGAAAAATAGGCAAAACCTCTTAACCTCAGATGCGACAACTTCTTACTTGACATGTCTCTAGAGGCAAGGAAAACAAAAGCAAGAATGAACCGTTGGGATCTCATCAAGATGAAAAGCTTCTGGTTGGCAAAGGAAAGCATTAGCAAATCTAAAAGTCTACCAATGGAATGGGAGAAGATATTTGCAAGTGACATTTGAGATGAAAGGTTAGTATCCAAAATCTATGAAGAACTTATGAAACTCAACACCCAAAAAAGAAATAATCCAGTGAAGAAATGGGTAAAAGATATGAATAGGCACTTTTCCAAAGGAGACACCCAGATGGCTAACAGACACATGAAAAAATGCTCAACATCACTCATCATCAGGGAACCACAAATCAAAACTACAATGAGATACCACCTCACACCTGTCAGAATGGTTAAAATTAACAACTCAGGCAACAACAGATGTTGGCAAGGATGCAGAGAAAGAGGAACTCTTTTGCACTGCTGATGGGAATGCAAACTGGTGCAACCTTTCTGGAAAACATTAGGGAGGTTTTTTGAAGACAAAAAATTAAAAATAGAACTACCCTCTGACCCAGCAACTGTACTACTAGGTATTTATCCAAAGAATACAAAAATGCTCATTCAAAAGGGCACATGCACCTCAATGTTTATAGTAGCACCATCAACAATAGCCAAAGCATGGAAAGAGCCCAGGTGTCCTTTAATTGATGAATGGATAAATGAGATAAGGTATATGTAGGCAATGGAATATTACCTGGCAATCAACAAGAAGGAAATATTACCATTTGCATCGACATGGGTGGAACTAGAATGTATTATGCTAAGTGAAATAAGTCAGTCAGAAAAGACAAATATTATATGATTTCAATCATATGTGGAATTTAAGAAACCAAACAGATGAACATAGGGGAAGGGGAAGCAAAAATAAGATAAATACAGAGAGGGAGACAAACCATAAAAGACTCTTATATACAGAGAACAAACTGAGGGTTTGCTGGTGGGGTGATGCATTAAATGGGTGATGGGCATTAAGGGGGGCACTTATTGGAATGAGCACCAGGTGTTATACATAAGTGATGAATCACTAATTTCTATTCCTGAAATCATACTACACTATATGTTAACCAACTTGGATTTAATTTTAAAGAGTTTTTATTTGAAAAAAATTAAAATGTATTGAATTTTAAATAAAAAAAACAAAAGTAATAACTTCTAAAATAGTTAAAATTACTCTTGTTTATAGCAAATATAAAGAAGGTAATTGAAAGATCCCTATTAACCTTAAACTGAGGGTAGCGTAACCATTTTTTAAATTAACTTTGAATTAGAAAAGGGGTATTCTAAAGAATAGTCTGAGCTCTTTTGTAACAGAAGACTGAAAATCTATAGACTATGTTCCTGTTTCTCAGTGCTCTATCTGCTACATTATTCAGACCAATGTCAAAATGTAACAGGATAATGTTTGTTATTTCTGGCTTCTGCTTACCCCAGAGAAATCAAAAATGATTATTCACCTCAAATGGAGGATTTCCTTTTGTAAATTAGTCAGGAGAAAACAATTACTTATTTTGATTGTTTCAGTTGGTGACTGAACATGGAAAACCTTCTATCTGGGTTGAACAATTAAGAGATAAAAAATAAATGGATGTTTTGCATGAATTCTGAGTGTCCCCAAGTATTTGACTTAAGTTAATTTGGGGTCTGATTGTAATAATAGCAAGGAAGGGCCCTGCTGCTTAGGGTATACAAAAGTCAGTTACTAAAAATCGTATAGAATACACACTGGGTGATGTATAATTTACCGTCCAAACTGGGACATACTTGAGAATGAAACTGGGGGCTATTCATAATTTTGTTGTGACTGTGCCAGGCAAACCTGATGTATGATCACCTTTATAATTGCAATTATTTCAAATGTATCTACTAAATGTAGAGATAAATACATTCTGCAAAGTTTTACCCATGTTGGAATATATTTTCTTTAAATATAAATGAAAATAAAATGCACTTAGAGTCAATATTGTATCCCACTTGATGCGGCTGAAGAATGTTTTTTATGCTGAGTGTTATAATTTAGGAAACAAAATTAGATTTTTTGATATATCTTACCTAATAAAATCTCATTAATAGAAGTGATCATCAGAAGTAGTAATGGATTGGTCAGATAGGCTAAAAAATGAGGTTACCTGCCAAAAATAATTTTATTCCTTAAATTGATTTCCCTCTTCTTTAATTGCTTTTGCATCTATTACCAGCGCTGTACAATGTAACACGAGAGTCATAAAATCCAGCTTACTCATTTTACAGATGGGCAAGTCACTAAACTTCCTCAGAATTGCAGAATGTAGCCTGGACTAGAAGCCAGGCAGTTCTCCATGATGGAAGCTGCCTGTCTCCTGGTAATCTATCATTGGATGGCCGTCTTCTGCTCACGGTGCTCTAACTGTACCAAGACTAGGGCTTCCTATACCTACTTCGTGCTGCACTTATATGTAGAGCTCAGCCCGTCTCTGAGTCCCTCTAAAGAATGAGAAAAATTACATATTTCATTGAGGAGTTCATAGGGGAGACAAATGAAAAGTTTAACAGTGGCTATCCCCAGCAAATAAATTAGGACTCTTCTATTAGATATGTCTTGTAGTAGACATTTTTGGAACTAATATCTTCTCATTCTGAGTATGTGGAAATTCTTAGTTCCCAAGCCCCATAAGTAGGGGTGAGTCCATGATCTAGTTTCAGTCAAGGCACTGTGATAGAAGTAAAATATGTTGGGGCACCTGGGTGACTCCGTTGGTTAAGCAACTGACTTAGGCTCAGGTCATAATCTCATGGTTCATGAGTTTGAGCCCTACATCGGGCTCTGTGCTGACAGCTCAGAGCCTAGGGCCTGCTTTGGGGTTCTGTGTCTCCCTTTTTCTGTGCCCCTCCCCTGCTTGCTCTCTGTTTCTCTGTCTGCCTCTCTCAATAATAAATAAACATTAAAAAAATTTTTTTAAAGTGTAATGTGTTTGTTGCAGATATGAGACCTTATACTCTCTCTTCCCCAGGCATAGCAATCATGAAAAAACCTTTTGTTTTGAGAGTAGAGACAAAAGTTCGAAGTGCCCTATATTGGCAAGTGTCCACTTAAAGGACAACTGACCTGAGTAGCTGCTCAGACTCCTGGGGTGATATGTGGAAAAACATTTTTCATTGTGCTAAGACAAGTAAGGCACTAAGCTGTGAGGGTTGTGTGCTGCCTCAGCCTAACAGGTCATCCCTCCAAGGACTGACTGGTCTCTCCTCCAGACCTTCCTCTCTGCCACCTTACTACCAGGACCTTGTTTTTTCTGATCTTTCTTCACAGAGGCCAATAGCCCGAAGGTTCCTCCTTTTAGGTATCTCCCTTGACAACTTACATTTCTTTTTCCTTCATGAGTAGGGCGATTTTCCTCTAACCCAGCTACCATTTCCAAACTTGTACACACAAAACCATCACTAATTAGGCTTATCTAAACAAAAGAAACCTCCAGTTTCTTTCTGAGAATGGAATTTCTTACTCTGTGTATATGTGTGTTTGGTACACATACATGTGTGTAAGCCATACAGCATTCTGTAAGACGATTTTGTGATTATCCTTGCCTGAATCAGATGGCAAGTCTCTTAAGGATCAGAGTTCTTAAGTGAGAGTCTATGGATAAGCTTCAAGTTCTAACCCTTGAAACGGCAGTCTTTTTGTTGTTGTTGTTTCCTAGGCATATGTTGCACTGTTAGTTCTCATCGAATTTTCAAAGGGGTCCTTGAAGTAAAAAAAAAAAAAAATTAGGAACCACTAGCGTATGAACAACATGAGTTTGAAAATAAGAACTTAAAATAGTTTTAATTTCAGCCCCAATACTAATTATGATAAAGGTTCTTTTCACTGTCCCAGATTTAGCATAGTCAGAAGAAATGGTTACCCACTCTAGCTAATTCACAAGAGTCTGAGGTATATAAGCCAGAATATAACTATTTTAATCAGAACTATATCTGTAATGCACATAGGATGATTTCAGGACAGGGCATTGTCCTACTTGCTTCTTCTTGCCACTTAAGCTAATTACAAAAGACATTATTATTTTTTTTTCTCTAAGGACTCTGTCTTCTCAAGAGATATTGCTATCAGAGGACTACAGTTCAGTGGCTTGGAAGATATCATCTCTGGCTGGTCAACACCAATTCTAGGAGACCTAGTATATAATGTATAGTCAGACTTTGAAAGGCCTGATACCATTCTATTATTTCAAGATAATCTCTGCTTAGATTTCATGAGCAGACTTAAAATTCACAAGTTAATACTCAGATAGTTGCTCAGGCATTTATGAGGCTACATGTTGTGGGATGAGGTGAGAGAAGTGAGGATGAGAAGCAGTCCTGCATGAGAAGGTTGCCAAATATCTTGGCACCAAGGAAATGTGCTTGATTTCTTTTGTGAAACTTCTCCAATTTGGCTTCCCCTCATTTTTCTTTAGAATTCATCTTCTTTGGTATTTACCTTTGACAATATATAACCTTGTAATATACATGAGTAGCTATGTCTATTGCTACTTTTAAGCAATAGTCATCAAACTTTAGTAAATGTACTGAAAAACTTGTATCTTTTTACATGAAGTTGAGATCATATGAATACCATGATATCTTCGGTATGAGCCAATATCAAGCTATTTTTAATTATTGTCACAATTCAGGAAATTCCTTTTTTTCATACAATTTTGAGCAAGAACATTAATTCTAAGCCTCAGAGTCCTCATCTATAAAAGGAATAATAATAACAATAATCTCTAAAGTTGTTGATAGTAGGGGGGTGGCTTTATAATTTCTTTGATTCTCTCTTTCCAAATCTTTGTGAAACAGGAGATTAGAGCAAATGTCAGATTAAATTACATTAGATTAGATTATAGATTAGATCAAGCATTAGTTTTATTTCTCAAATTTTATAACTGATATTCTTAATCAGCGGAATAAAGCATTTTGCACATGACATAGAATTGATCTTCATTGATTAGTATTTATACACATTAATTCAGGATATATTATTGAAGAGTAAAAACCATTTCCTTTCATTCATATTTAAATTTCTAGAGTTTTACTTTATGATTTGGGTATTTGCTATGATAATGGAAGAATGGGAAGATTATTGAAACCTTTTCCTGATCCTCTTGGGTTTGTAATTCTTTTGCAGGTTTTCTCTGAAAACAGTTCAAGGCTAAGAACAAAAGACTTTAGACTCCAGGATAAAATTTTGCTAAAGGACAGCAGTGCTTCTATGACAACTATACTAAAAGGAAGAGATGAGAGGGAGAGAGGGAGGGAGGGAGGGAGAGAGAGAGAGATTGAGAGAGAGAGAAAGAACATTTGGGGGTGAACAGTGCTCAAGAACATGTAACTACTCCTTTCTTTCTCCTTCACAAGAGGAATATGGGTAATGGATGCATTTATTACTCTGTTTTCTATACAATTATGATCAGGATCTCTTCTACTACTACATCTGGATGAATAACTTTTTTTTTAATCTGAAAGCTACTTAGCCCAGAGCTAGACTTTAGTGTCCATGTTACAGGTTACAGAGAAGTAGGGGAGAGAAGAGGTAATAAGGTTCCTAAAGTCAATCTACAGGATGTGGATTGAAGCAACATGGATCTATTCTCATAGATCCTTTGGGTAGAGAGTGCCCAAGGCACAGGGGGCATTAACTATCTTATCTTGCAGGTACCACAAAATAGCTGTCCACAGAAATAGCAAGAATAGCCCAGGAATAAGAGTCTATAGGGTGGACCATCAACTGGGCAGTAAGTGAGAAGAAGAGGAAGATTGCAGTATCAGAAAAAACATCAGTGAAAACTCTAAAGAATGAGCAAATACAAAGGGCTTATAAAAGGACTAGGATTTGGGCATTGGCCACACTGTGGCATCCTAGGTCAGCTGTGAGGATCAAAAGGGAGCTGAAACTCCTACTACTAACAGAGGTGTGCTGGACAGAAGGTAAGTTTCTTCCTTAGCACATCCACCTTAATCACCAACCGAGCTGTGGGTACAGAGAATAAAAATTAATATGATTACGTAAAATGAAGTTCAGATTGTAATAATCTATTCGGACTTGAAGTTACTGAACTGAATATATCAGAACAGTCTGAAAACCCACTAGTTAACAAAGTTAATTTTTCTCAGCACCCATCCCCACTACATCTAACTCTTAGAAGTGAGGGCTCAATAAAGTATTATTATTATTAGTTATTTGAGATAGACGAGATTTTTCAGTCAAATCTCTTATACTTTTAAAAGATTCACTTGTGCTGAATATAAATTCAGTTTTCTATGTAACATTAACTTTAATGTCAATTTACCAAATACTGCTTTACCTAGAAATATTTTCTGAAGGAGCTTGGGGTTAAAAAAAAATCCCAAGTAATATTTTATAGAGTCAGGGACTGTTTGGAAATTTATTATTCAGCTCCTTATTGGACAGCTAGATCTCTGTCATCCTCCAACTCCTTACTCCAACTAGGAAGTCAAGTATACAGTGTGGGACAGTGGTTAAAAATATAATTTCAGGAGCCAGACTGCCTGAAATTGAGCTGATCTCAATGACTTCTTAACTTTGGGAAGGGGGTGGGGTGGGCAAGTACTTTATCATATCGGTGCATCACTTTCCTCATCTATAAAATAACACTTGCCTGATTGGGTTGTTATGATAAGTGAGTTAACTTATGCCACATCCTGAAGTACTGGAATTCAGCAATGTCAGCCACCTTTATTATTACTGTTAATAATATTATTATTCTACAGGCACTTATGTGATATGAAGATCTAAGTTATGTCAATTTTAGCTCTCCCATTTTATTCTCTTTAATGTAAAAAGCCATGATTTTTTTCAGTCTCTTAGTTTATAAAATGAGAGGAAATCATCTGCTGTAACATCTTCAATTAATTGTTTTGCAAACATTAGCTGTTAATAACCAAAAAGGGCTATAAGACACAGAAAGACTGACATGAGACTTCTCTACCTTTTATTTCTCTTATTTCTTCTGTCACAGTGAACCAGTCTTTCTGGTAGTGATGAATCATCAAAATTAATTTAATTGAAGTTGTTTGTCATAGTTAGAATTCCTTAGGCTTTTGTCTGTATGCCAAATTTCCTTTTGGTATTTTGGTATTTTACAGCTTTCTTCTTAATGTATTCCTCTCCGCTTCCCGGAGTGACAGATAATTTATGTCAACTTGATGGGATAAAGGGATGCCCAGATAATTGGTAAAACATTGTTTCTGGATGTATCTGTGAAGGTGTTTCAGGAAGAGATTAACATTTGAATTGATAGTCTGAGTAGAGTGGATTGGGCTCCCCAATAGAACAAAAAGGTGGAAGAAGGGGAGATATGTTCTTCTGCCTCTGTGAGTCTGTATCTGTGCCTGTCTCTCCCTCCTGACTGTTTGAGCTGGGACAGTCTTCTTCCCATGGCACTCGTGGTTCTCAGGCCCTCAGACTTGGACAGGAATCTACACTATCAGGCCTCCAACT
Source organism: Suricata suricatta (assembly GCF_006229205.1). Taxonomy (NCBI): domain Eukaryota; kingdom Metazoa; phylum Chordata; class Mammalia; order Carnivora; family Herpestidae; genus Suricata; species Suricata suricatta. The sequence continues at coordinate 110,022,384 of NC_043704.1, forward strand.
GTCAGCCCTTCAAATTGCAGCACTGGCTTTCCTGGGCCTCCAGATTGCAAAAGACAGATTGTGGGACTCCTTAGCCTCTATAATTACAAAGCCTATACCTTAAAGATTTCTCTTTCTCTCTAGATGTCTCTATCATCTATCATCTATCTATCATCTATATCTATCATCTATATCTATCATCTGTCTATCTGTCTATCATCTATTTATCAATCATCTGTCATCTAGCTCTACAGAGAGAGAGAGTTGTTTCGCTGGAGAACCCTAAGACATTAGTTTTTCTCCTTGCAAATTATAGCATAAATTGTAATTCCCAGATATCATATTTGTCATTTTTATAATTTCTCTGCTTCATCTCTAGGACATTGCTTCCCATATTTTAATGTGCATATGAATCCATCTGGGAATCGTGTTCAAATGAAGATTCTTAGTCAGTAGTTCTGCATTTGTAACAAGTTTGCAGGTGATGCTGATGGTCTAAGGAACACACTTTAAAAATCATTATTCCAAAGAAGTAATGATAATAATAATAATAAGTAATAACAACAACAACTGCCAATACATGTCGTAGCCCCCTTCTGTGTACTTAGGCATCTTGACTTACTTAATCCTCTAACAACCCTATGAAGTTGGTAACAATCTACTTCTGCTATTTTCTAGGTGAGGGAACTGAAGCACAAAGAGGTCAACCAATGTGCCCAAGGACATGTGATTGAGTACAAAGCAAGGAGGTTCTGAAGATAACCAGTCTGGGTTTCGAATTCTAGCACACTTGGCCACTGAACTCCTGTGACCTAAAAACTAAACACCAGCTTATTTATACATTCCATGTTAAAATGTTCTTGATCTGCTAAAATGTCCACAGTTACTCAATCATTCCTTTTTATTTGGGGCCTGTGTAGGTAAGTGAAGAGGTAATGGTGTCAAACTGTCCGTAACACTAGCTGCCAGTCTGAACTGAGATGGCCTGTGAGTGTAAAATACATACTAGGTTTAGAAAAAATAGGGAAAAAATAATGAAAATAATGTAAAATATTTCAACAGTAATTTTTTAACAATAATTTTTTATAATGATTACATGTGAAACAATAATGTTTTGGATAAGTTAATATAATAAAACATATTCTATTTTCTTTTTTAAAATGTATTTATTTTGAGAGAGAGAGAAAGAAAGCAAATAGGGAGAGTCAGAGAGAAAGGGAGAGAGAATCTCAAGCAGGCTCCATGCTTATTGCAGAGCCTGATGTGGGTCAGTCTCACAACCATGAGATTATGATCTGAGCCAAAATCAACAAATACTTAACCAACTGAGCCACCCAGAGGCACCAAGTGACACATAGTTTAAAGAAATATTTGATGTTTATTTATTTTTGAGATAGAGACACACAGAGCATGAGTGGAGGAGAGGCAGAGAGAGAGGGAGACACAGAATCTGAAGCAGGCTCCAGGCTCTGAGCTGTCAGCACAGAGCCCAACGTGGGGCTCTAACTCATGAACTGTGAGATCATGACCTGAGCCAAAGCCAGGTGCTTAACTGACTGAGCCACCCAGGCGCCCCAAATGAAACATATTTTAAAATCTATTATCACCTATTTCTTTTTACTGTTTAAAAACGAAAAATTTTTCCTAGTGGTTCCTAGGAAAATATTTAAAATTTTATTTCCGACTTAGATTATGTTTCTACTGGACAATACTTGGATGGAACTTCCAATACAGGTAGTTGAGCATAGGCCATCTCCACCATTCATTCAGTGGTAAGACTCAAGTTTCTCTTTCATCAGGAAACAAGACATATGCCAAGCTCAGGGAATGTGGCTGGTCCTGGGTGAAGTCTAACGAGAACTTGATGGCTGTTGGTTGGGGCTAACCATGTCAGCCTACCTGCGGCCTAAATAGCAGTCTTTGTGACAATGTTCACAATGAGTTTTCTTGAACCCTTTATTACTAAACAAATAACTGAGTTAGTGTGTCTGATTTCAATGTGAAAAAGTCTTGATTCTGGCCACAGAGTGAATTATGTGCTCTTCCAGAATTTTAGTTTTCTTCCATAAAATGAGTGAGTGGAACTTCAAGATTCCTTCAAGATTTAAAATGGTATAATTGCTGATAAATGCAGGAAAATCAAAACTCTAGAACAGGTGATATGCTTTAAATTCCATGAAGCCAGGGCAAGGGGGAAGCTATCTAGCTCCTAAATACATGAACCAACAGAAGAAGCAAACATCTTATACTGGTGAATTCATGAGCTATACATTTGTGGCAAACAGGTTTCGTTTTCTTTGCTTTCCACTTATGAGTGAAAATGAATATGTTCAGAGAGCCTTGGTAGTATACCATGTCCCCCTTTAATTGCTAGAGTTATCAAACTCAGCAAAACATAATGAAATATTTGTTTTATGCTTTAAATAAGTCATCAAAAGCCAGTCTAATTGATCATAAATCAAGGGCTCTAAACTAGCTTCACTTTTCTTGTGACTTCTGAACTACACCCAGAGGTGGAGAATGGCTGAATGGTGGCTTCTTTTTTCCTTTTTGAAGTTCAAAGTTAATCTTGTTGATTTAAAAAAATTCCCATCTCAGAATTTTAGAAATGTTTGTTTTTCAAGAGTGATATCATGGGGACCTGGGATTTTTAATAAACTGTCTCATATGACATAATAGAGATATAAGTAACAATTATAGAGTATAATGAGTGTAAATAATTTGTACCCAATCTTTGGAGAGTGACAGTTTTGGTCAGGATAATTACTGACTTAAAGCTTTATGTTGGCATGATCAAATACATCACACACTTTTAATCTCTTTAGGGTTTATGAGAATATTAACTTGTTTCTTTAAATGTTTTTGAAAATTATTTATAATAATACACTGTAAAATCTTTGGAGTAATTTGTTCAGTTACGAATTAAGTGTTCTCTAGCAGAAGAGTAGATAAGAAAACCTCAGAAAAATAAATGTCCTGGAACATCTTCTTCCTTGGGTCCCCATTAATTTCAGGTTTTAGCTCTATGCTAATTTGCACATATGTTTGTAATTCTTAAGCCCTTACCCTAATAATGGGAGGTCATTTTAATATCAGCTCATTAAAGAGAGAATGAGACAAGCAAAAGCAAATAAGTTTTTGGATAACTTTTAAAACCTTGAACTTATTTTAAATATCAACCTGACATTTTGTACTTTAGGGTTTGGCCTCAAACACAATTTAAACCAGATGGCAAAAGGGCACATTAGCTGATGATGAATTCTTAGCGAATCTTGGTGAAGCACCCAAAATATAATACAATATAGTTACCAAACCATTTTATCATATATTTAAGTTATCTTCTGTGGTACATTTAACAAAACTAGTTGGTAGTTTCAAAAAATTTAACATGGTAATAATTTATCTGTTAAATTTTTTAAAATAGGTGGTCAAATGTTAAAATATATTCAATAATATTAAATATTTTGGAAATAGGCTTAATGTTTTCCTACAAGGAGTTTAATTTCAGTGGACTTTTCCACTGAATTATTCATGTTCATACAATCATGCCTCTCTTTTAAGTAAACTACTCTGGCATTAATTTCTTTGCTTACTTAAAAATATAGGACCAGTTATTTCTAAAGTATTTTTATTTGTTTTCCTTAGAAGAGAAGTAAACTTTCATTTTCAAAGGGATCCACTAATGAAGTGGAAAAGATCTGATCAGAATAAGTGCAAACCTTTGAGGAAAAATAATTGTGGCTCCAGACTTATTGCAGTAATAATTTATTCAGAAAGCAGCATTTGAGTCTGAAGATGGCTACAAATGGGAATGGAAATAACAGAGAAAGAGCAACACATATTTTGAGGATGAGTTGCCATTTCCTTTTGTAAGGATTTGGTCATGCCATAGGCATGATTTTTTTCCAAGGTCAAGTTAAATTTCTTTATGTGTGGCGGTCTGCCCTCTCCTGGACCAGAATAAAATATGAAAGATGCCTTTGACTTATAAAAAGGGAAATTCAGCTTTAAAAGAATAAAGTGTCTTTTAAGTTAACCTAGTATTAAAATCTTATGTGTATTCATGAATGTAATAACTTCTCATGGGCTGTATCCTAGTTCAAATATTTGAGGGGTTCTTAGGTGTGGTTGTTCCATTAATTTCCATCTTATCTCCCTTTACCCCTTCTCTCTATTACAGGATAAACACAGCTTGCCACTTGACATTTTCCTTGACCTCTCTTTTTAAAATATTCTAGAATTAACTCATCAGGAATGTACAGAATGCCTCTTTTTGCCTACACATTTTTCCATTAGAATTTTTACTTTAAATATAATACAAATTTGTTGATGTGCCTGGATGGCTCAGTTGGTTAAGCGTCCAACTTCAGCTCAGGTCATGATCTCATGGTTAGTGGGCTCGAGCCCCACGTCGGGCTTTGTGCTGAAAGCTTAGAGCCTGGGGCCTGATTCAGATTCTGTGTCTCCCTCTCTCTGTGCCCCTCCCCCACTCGTGCTCTGTTTCTGTCTCATTAAAAAAATAACCATTAAGAAAAGATAAATATAATACAAATTTGTTAAAGTAGAAACATAGAATAAAAATAAACTATCGAATATTACCTGTAAACCTTTCACAATAATCATTATTAATATTTGGGAGACCAATCCTCCAGACATTTATGATGTATTGTTATATATGTAATACACTAACCTAAAAAAGAAGGACACAGAATACATACTTTTGAAACCTTTTTTTAAAACTGAATACATGAAGAAAATATTTATGTTTGGCATTTAAAATTTTTATATTGCTATTTAATCACTGTAGTGTTCTGTATCTCTTTTGCTCACTTATACAGTAATCTCCTTTGGAAGAATGCCTGTGCCGAATTAACTTGGTATTTCTATTGTGAAGCAGAACATTATATACAAAACTATATACTCAGTATTTTGGAATGGTCTTATATACATCTGACAATGAGTTGCCTTGGAAAGTATGCCCAGAGGAAAAAGGGAAAACAAGTAGACTCCATTCTCTCAATATATGATTAAGATAAACCAAGCAAAATGAATCTGAATGGTAGATAATATTAGGATTTCAGTTACAACCACAATTAAAGTGATATTGTATACACAAAGTCATTTGATAGATATGGTAAAATAAGTATTTGAAATTAAATAGGTGACTTCAAGGAAATTTTATTGCTATAGCTTATTTACAGTTCTTTTGTGATTTTCTGTTTCATTCTCCACAGGTCTAAGGATATAGACAATGTCTCCTGGTATGTCTTAGCCCCGGAGACTTCTCTTTGGTATGACTTAGGAGAGATCTCCTTACTGATATAAAAGTTAGACCCCAAATTGTATTACTCAAATAGACTGAAAGATTTTTATCTTCCAAGTAACAGTAGTGTGTAGTTTGGGAAGTTTGGCTATATAGCTCAAGTCTACCTAGTCACTTAGAAATCCAGGCCCCAGAAGGTCTGCCAGCTTAACAATATGGCTTCCAACTTCTCTCTGTTCTATTTAGTCCTAAATGGGGGGGGGGGGGGGGGGGTAACTGGTAAATGAGTTTTATAAGAGCCTATGGCTGGAAACGTAAAAACTCTATCACTTTGCCATACCTAACTATAAAATAGACTGAGAAATGTAGTCTGTATTCCAAAAAGAAAATGTAGATTTTGGTGAGCTACTAGCAGTCTGTGCTGTACCTCTTTTATGAAAACTGTTTCTGTCTTTCCAGGGATGAGACACCATTTCCCATTATATTAGTAACATATAATCTTCCTCTCCGCTTTCATTGATTTATTAATGGTGAACACCTGACATGTCACAAATTGGGCCAATCAAATTTAGATTCTCCTTCCAGAGAATTAGAAAGTGAGATTCGGAGGCCTTTTCTGTGTGTCGCTAGCACTAAAGCCATTAAACTCAGGAGATTCCAGGAAGAAGAAGGGGAGGGGTAGAGGATGGGATATGAACAAAGCAAAAGAATGCAAAGAAGACAAGAGACATAGACTGGCTTTCTAATGGCTTGCCAATTGCTACTCTAGTCTGCTCCAAAAAGTCTGACTGGTTACTCTCCCTGATTCATAAGATGAACTTTTATCCTGTTCATTAATTCTTATGTTTTAAGTTGACTCACATTGATTTCTATTACTTTAAACCAGATTTTCAACTAACATGCTGGTGAAAAAATGTCTACTGAATAGAAAAGAGTTCGACAAGATCAGTTTTTAATCCTATTCTCATAACTGTTAAGTGTCTGCCTTTTCAGAAGTGATAACCAACTGAGCTTTCCCCATCTGCAAAATATGAACAATAATTCACATGCTTCAGTTCCCTTATGAGCTTTTAACAAATAAAGCACAGAATACGATGACAGACGTACTGTGTATGTGCAGTAATTGATAGTTCCGACAATAAAAAGGGTGATAATATTTACAGATATCAAACAGCACTTGTCTGGTACATTTTTTTCAGAGGAACCAGTAGCTCACAGCTGCCCATGTGTTCATGAGGTTGTGTTCATCAGATTTCCAGGTAAGACAAATATCAAGTGTGGCACATCTAATTAAGGAACCTGAAACTTTGTGCCAACTTTTGTAAGCTGCCTATAGCTAAAAATCTCCTGAAGACAAGAAAACATTTTAGAAAAACTCATCCTAACTCAAATAGTGCCAATCATATACTGGGAAAAGTATTTTTATTTTCTCAGAATTTTTTGGCCAATGTTTTAAACTCACTTTCCAGAACATGATTATATTTATAACTCTACATTGTTACAATCTCCCTAAAAAAATTAGACAACTAAAAGATTTGAAAATATGTCTATCATTTCTAAGAAATGTAAAACTGGCAGGTACAATTTAAACTGTCTTAATCTAACTCCACCGAACCAACTCACTGAATTAATCATCACTCTCCACGGCAGATGCAGTTGAAGTAGACTTGATTTAATTCCACTTAACCAAGTCACCAACTTAACCATCATTCTTCATTCTTACTATATTTCACCGGGATAAATGCCTGCATAATCTTGTATGATCACAGCTAGTGGGCTATTCTCTAACACCTACATAAAATAAATGCTTTTGAATAAGGAACAATAAATGATTAGGATACAGGTGAAAATTCTAGATGAGTTTGGCACTCAGAGTGCTTAAAATACACACACACACACACACACACACACACACACACACACACACACTTTAAATAAACCAAACAAGAAAATGCCAATGTACCTATATGAGTATGGCTTCTACAAAAAGATGACTAAATTTTAATTAATCAGGCAATGTTCTTAATGGGTGTTGGCATGTTTTATATTAAGCAATAAAACTAAAACATGCAAGAAATAGACTACTGAAATGGAAAGCAAGCACCCAAATAGACTTACACAATATAGATACTTGATATATAAAAGAAGTACATGGAAAATAATTGGGGATCTAGTGGACTTTTAAGTAAATAACAGTCATACAATTAGGTATGCAGTGGAAAAAGAATGAAATTTAATCCTTACCTCAAGCCATAAACAAAAATCAATTCTGGATGGAATGTGAAAGCCAATTATATATGCTAGTATAAGGCAATTACTTTATGACTTCAAGATAAATAAGGATTAAAAAAAATAAAACACAAAAGTAAATTAAATATAAATAAAATTACTGATACCTTCTACTACATTGAAAGAAAAAACCTCTATGTATCAAAAGAGATCATAATGAAAATGATAAAATAGGCGAGTGGGATAAGCTACTTATGACACATATAACTGTAAAGAATTCATATCTAAACTATTTAAATAATTCCCAAATTACTCAACAAAATGATAACTCAAAATAGCATTTCATACAAAAGTCCATAAAAATAATTTTTGAAAGTCATGCTAAAAAGGGACATAAAAGTGGAAACTATAGTGATATGTCATTACATACCTACCAGATTGGCTGGGAAATAAAAAATAAAACAATAATAACAGACTGAGTCAAGAAGTAGTAAAGATTTGGAGCAATAGAAACTGTTGCAGACTGTTGGTGGAAGTATAATTTTGATACAACCATTTTTGAAAACAATTTGACATCATCTAAATGAGTTGAACATAGACATATCCTATGGCCCAGCAACTCGTCTCCTCATATATTTGAGGTGATCTCTTTTTATCTGTGTTCTAGGAAATACAAAAATATTCATAGAGGATTGAAATAACTAAAGCTAGAAATAACCAAAATGTCCAAAAAGAGTGGAATGGAGAAATTAATTGCGGTATGTTTCTTTTGTGGAATCCTATACAGCACTAAATAGGAATGAACTGGAGTTACATGTAAAAATGTTTACAAGACAAGATGGCATGTTTCCCTTTATATGAGATTCATGCACAGACACAACTAAGCTATATTGACTAGAAATACAAATATGAGTGATTAAAAAACAGTCAATAGCAAGAGGGTTATCAACAAAAAAAATCAGAACAATGTTTACCTCTAGGAAGATGAATACAAAAATACTGGGAATGGACATGAGGAAGCTTCTGAAAGATTGGAAATGTTTTGAATTTTACCTGACTTACAGTTATACAAGAGTTTGCCTTATAATTACTCTTTAAACTGTGCCTATACATTTTATACCCTCTTCTGTGGTTATATCAAATAAATGCGTATTTCTGACATGAAGACATATTTTCTGTGAAAAGATTCCTAACCTAATTTGTATTAATAGAAAAAAAATTAAGATGCAATTTTATACTAAAGATTTGCAAAGACTGATAAGTTTGGTAATGGCAGTGTAAAGCCATATGAGCACTTTGGGAAACAATGCAGTATCATTTTATAAATTTGATGGTGCTCATATCCCTGACTCAACAATTCCACAATTAGATACATTTTGTAGAGAAACCCTACCTCATATGCAGGAGACATGACCATAAAAGTTAATAGCACTATTATGTATAAGAGCAAAAAATTAGAAATAATTCACTCATCTTCTATTAGAAGCATGAATAATCCTATGTAGACTCCTATGTAATGATGAAAATTAATGAGCTATTATTATTTGCATTAACACAGATGAGTCAGACACTTGATATAAAAAGTATGTTGTAGAAAAACATATCCAGTATTTTTTACTATTGCCCAAGCACATGCAAAGTGAAAATAAGTAATCATATATATGAGTAATATATATAAGTAATCATATATATATATATATACATATACACAATCTCTGATAAAACATTAAAAGTTAGAGTCAAATAAAAAGCTGAATTTTAAAAAAACCTCTGGATGATGAAAAAGAGGAAATTTGATTGGAGAGTTATGAACAATGGGCTTCAAGTTCATTGGTAATGTTCCATATCAAGCCATGAGTTAGCTATATGAATAGTCATTTTATTTTTATTCTTCATATCTTTCATATGTATACACCATATAAACATACACACATGTATGAATGACTTATGTAAGCATGAAACAATCCTTTAAAAAAATAAAGAGGTGACGCTTTTTATATTTAAATGGAAAACCATTAAAAAATTAAGTGGATATGTGTATAAGATGCTATGATTAGTATGAAGAAAAGGCAAAATGAGAATAAACACATGTTTTGCTGATTTGTGTATGAATACCTTCAGGAAGTTTATACAGGAGACTGATACTGACTTGCTACACAGAGAAATTCAAGTGGGAGGGATAATTTTTATTGAATGGCCTTCTGTAACTTTAAACTCTTGTATGAGGCAAATACATTAGAATTATTATAATAACTACAATTTAAATTTTTTGAATACATGATAATGTCCTACTCACATTTTTTAATTAAAAGTAGGTCCTATTATATATCTAAATGAGTGGGAAAGAAGAGTCTGATTTTATATTCTACTAACAAAAAACTAAAGCATTCTATCCCTGGCCTTCTTGCCTAGAACGCATGGCACAAGGAATGGGTATACTCTTCTGTTGCCACAAAAAAAGGGGGAATTGGGGAAAGCATGCTGTGACTATTATTTTTATAAACTGCAAATCATAAGCACTCAATAGTAGAATGGGACAACATTCAATTTATGTTGAGCCAGAAAATCACACAAAATGTGAAATTTTCACAGACATTCTTATTAACAACATTTATGCCAGTCACATACATCGGTTTCCACAGAGACCAACCAAAATTTCCAATCGTTACTGGCTTTAAAATCCAACTTTCTAACAAAAACCGGCTTAGTCTATCCATGCAAAGCCCAGGGTTTAGCAGCACAGAAGAGTAGCAGCAAAGAACAAACAATGTGAGCCTAAGTAAGTCCGTTTATTTATGATGTGGCTTGACCCATTTTTGGAGGGTCGTATTTTATAGCACTACCATGATTCTGGAATTTTCCTTCAGTTAAAAACTGCTAAATTTACTAAATATATTGTTTAGTTCTCTAAAACTGACAATGCCTCCACTTCAATAAAGTGATTATTCTGTAATTTAACACTTAACTAGTAATTTAAAAAATGCTTTTAGGAAGGGGCACCTGGGTGACTCAGTTGGTTAAGTGGCTGACTCTCGATTTAGGCTCAGGTCGTGATCTCACGGTTTGTGAGTTCAAGCCCCACATAGGGCTTAGTGCTGAAAGTACAGAGCCTCCTTGGGATTGTTTCGCTCCCTCTTTCTGTCTCTGTTCCTACCGTGCTTGTTCTCTCTTTCTCTTTCTCTCTCTCTCAAAAATAAATAAACCTTAAAAAATGTAAAAGGTTTTACAGGTAGGACAGAGCCAATTTATTATTACTTTGCTTGTTCTTCAAATTTCTGTATTGCCGTGAAGTTTGTCACTTTAAGCTTTCTAATTATTGCCTTAAAAAAGTTACCAATCTTGATATACTATACAAGTTAACCAATAGTTGTATATCTACTATAAGTAAAATGCTCTAGCAAGAGGTAAAAAACCTAGATGACTAGGACACTTGGGTCGCTCAGTCGACTGAGCCTCTCATTCTTGATTTCGCGGTCATGATCCCCGTGTCAGGCTCCATGCTTAGCATACCTAAGGATTTTCTCTCTCCCTTTCTCTCCCGCATTTGCACTCTCTAAATAATACAATTTAAAAATTTTTTTAAATGTTTTTTATTTATTTTTGAGAGACAGAGAGAGACAGCCCGAGCAGGGGAGGGTCAGAGAGAGAGGGAGGTACAGAATCTGAAGACAGGCTCCAGGCTCTGAGCTAGCTGTCAGCACAGAGCCTGACATCGGGCTCGAACCCACGAACCACAAGATCATGACATAAGCTGACGTCAGATGCTCAACCAACTGAGCCACCCACGTGCTTCTAAATAATACAAATTTTAAAAAGACATAGATGGAAAAATAACATATAGATTGTGTTTTCCAATATATTTGTTTGCTGACAAAGGTGTATTGTGACTGGATGATTAAAGACAGGCAAAGTATATAAATTATTTGTGGTGATATGTGTGCAGCATTTGGGTTTATAGAGAAATCTGCTATGACTTGGAGCTTTTTGAATTGCACAAAGCTGAAAGGGAGACGCGATACTTTGCCTGAATCTTGGAAGATGAGGAGGAGAACAAGGAAGGGACTTCCGAAAAGACAGAAGAGCATGAGCTAGCTAAGATTGTTAGTACAAAAGTAATGATACATTTGGAAAACCAGAAGCTATGCCTCAGATTGAACAGCCAGTTGTAATATTCTCAGAAAAGAAAATAAATTCGGAGTGGAGGCCAATGGAAGCTATGCTAAGTCATTTATATTGTGTTGTTAATCTGTTCATGGGGAACCTTTACATGTTTTTGAAAATGGTTACTTAAATTTGAAACATGGTTTCTGTCACAGAAGAAATATTTGGCTAGAGCAGATTGACAAACAGATCTTTCTCTCTCTCTTTTTTATTTTCCAGAGAGAGTGAAGGAGCAAGTAGGGGAGAGGGGCAGAGGGAGAGAGAATCCCAGGAAGGCTCCACACTCAGCACAGAGCTCTATGGCAGAGCGCAAGACCAGGGTCCTGGGATCATGACCTGAGCCCAAATCAAGAGTTGAATGCACAACTGACTGAGCCACCCAGGCACCCTCAGAACTTTTTAAATATTTTGTGATGAAATACACTTAACATCCATCCACAGCACTCCTTTCACCTTGCAAGATGGAACTCTGTACTCATGAAATAAAAACTCCTCATTCTCCCCTCCCCAGATTTTTTTTTCTAAATATAAAATAACAGGTATATAAGAGGCAAAAAAAGATTTCTATGACTGGTGAGAATAATATGGAACTTAATGAATGAGCGTACTGTATTTGCATGTTTCTTGTCATTGTCTGTGTATGGATAAACAGATGATAGACTTTTGCACATACATATGTATATGTGTGTGTAAATGTCTATTATCTATATATCTATCTGTCTATCTATATGTATGTGGGTGCAAATATCTATCATCTATATGTGTATGTATATATGTATGTGTGTGTGTGTGTGTGTGTATTTCTGTAGATCTTAGAAAATAAAGAGGATAAGGAGGGAATATGGCTGAACTGATTAAGAAGGGGATATATTTCATTAGGAAAAAACCTTGAGGGTAGCCATCATGAGCCTTGGCCAGCAGTACTGACCGCTGAACATCAAACATAATGGCCTTGGATGCAAAGCTATCATTTAGGCAGAACACAAAAGGGTTGTACTAGATGATATAGTAAGAGGGAATAACAGCTACTTTTATGGGTCACCTGGCTGATGCATTAACAATGCCAAGACATAGGGGCAAAGGATCTAGTATTTCTTTGTGGTCCCACAGACAACCTCCTGACCAGGAGCTCCTTCATGATACCACTGCCTAAGAGAGGCCTCAGGTGGCTAAGGAACCGATTAACATTTCCCGTTACCACATTTTAACAAGCTTCTGTGGAAACAAGGAAATAGGAAATTTCAAATGAGCCAATAGTCTATTGAGCATGCCCAGTGTATTCAGCCTGGTTCTCAATTTTACAGATTACAGCTAAGTTTTTACAGTGATGTATAGTTAGGAAAGACAAGGTTTTACATGTTACAGGAACATGTAGTTGTATATAACTGTAATATTATGATATTTCCATATCTTATGGTATCACCATGGGAAAACACAAATTTGTTTTCATAAGTTTACTGCAAAATCAGCTGTCGTATAGGCCTTAATTTAAAGATAATTAGCTTTTTTTGGTAATTGGAAACATGAGGAAGAATACTGTAAAATACCCCAAAGTAAACAAACCCAGTTGGCAAAGTAGATTAGTTTTGATTTACATGAGATTTTATATGCTTAGAGATTTTGGTTTTAAAGAAGGGAATTTTTGAATCCTAAAATAATTTTAGTTCATTTTATGTTTACCTAACATAAACTTGACTTTATTGCTTTTTATTGCTATCATCAACTTCCCCATGTTTTTAAAAAGTTGCAGTTTTATATCTCTTATGGTCATTATACTTTTTAAAAGAAGGATTCAGGGGCACCTGAGTGGCTCAGTAAGTTAAAGCCTCCAACTTCAGCTCAGGTCATGATCTCATGGTTCTTGAGTTCAAGCTCCGAATCAAGCTCAGAGCCTGGAGCCTGCTTCAGTTTCTGTGTCTTCCTCTCTCTCTACCACTCCCCCACTCACACTCTGTCTCTCTCTTTCTCAAAAATAAATAAACATTAAGAAAAAAATTTTAATAAATAAAAGAATTCAATCCTACTCAGTAAAATATGTCTTGGTGATCTACAAATTATGTTGCAATAACTTCATTTTGTGACAAATGTAATAATGTAAATCATTTTCACTGGATTGGAAAAATTGTGGGTTTTGGTTATAGTATTGGCCATTATATGCTCTTAAACTTGAGGATGACATTCTAGTGTGACCAAATAATCCCTACACTGGGATGTACTTTACAAAGTCTTGAATCAACCAATTAGAAGAATAAGCTGAGGAAAGGCTGGCAGAGTGTGGAAAATTCTGCCAAAATTTTGGGATTGTTGTTTTTAACACCACACAATCAAGAGGAAAAGAACTCTGGGCTCTCTCCTTGTTCCTCAAATTAAAATTTCCAAGCCCATGTTCTTATAATAATTATCGTTTATATTTAAGTTATATTTTGCTTATTACATTTATCAGAAGCAGAGACAAGTTTATGCTTGTGGCCCTGAAGTTTGTTTGTTTGTTTAATTTTTTTAGTGTTTACCTTTGAGAGAGAAAGACAGAGAGAGAGAGAGAGAGAGAGAGAGACAGAGAGAGAGAGAGAGAGAGAGAGAGAGAGAGATGGCACATGAGTAGGGGAGGGGCAGAGAGAGAGGGAGACACAGAATCCAAAGTAGGTTCAGACTCATGAGCCATGAGATCACTACCTGAGCTGAAGTTGGACACTCAACCAACTGAGCCACCTAGGTGCCCCACCCTGAAGTTTTTAATTAAAGTTTGATGACACTCCTTGTTAAAAAAATGTCAATGGCTAATCACTGACTGTAGGGCAATGTTTCTATACTTTGTGGTTGTTGTTTGGCAGCATTGGTGTGAGAAATTATGGCCCTTTTCAGAAAATGAACAGGCATTTTTCCTAGGTAAGTCAACATATGTATATACATTCACAATCATATGCCATTTCAAGAGGTCCATACACCCCCTGAATTATATCTATGTACCTCTAATATGGAACCTAAATCTTGAAGCACCAAATCTAAACTTTCTAAGCTTAATTCTCTACAACTAGATCATCTCCTATCTCTGTCACAATCTCTTCTCCACTATTTCATAAAATTAAGCTGCTTATGATTTCCTTACTATCAAGTCCATATGATTTCCTTACTATCTTCAAAACAGGTCATAATGAAAACTATCTATACTCTACTAACTACTGCCATTCTCACCTGGATCTTTATCCAGGAGAACTGTGTTCTCCTTATATTTCCATTTCTAAAAAATCAAAGTCTAAAATAAGTAAGTCTGTCCTAGAAAAAAAATCATATCAGCACACAAGGAATTATCACTTCTCTGCAATTTAAACTTGTGACACAGTGATTGTTGGTGAATATACTACAGTAGCTCTTAAAATACTAACATTTTCCTTAGTGTGTAGTGGATACCCTTAAGAAAATTGAGAACTCCTGTAGCATAGGTTTATCCTCACATTTGGATTCTTTCAAGTACCAGCTACCCAAGGAAGAAAGATCCTATTGGGGAAATGCTATGGACTTTATTTTAAAGTGGTCTCTTGACAATGTTGCTCTGGCAACATTCTAGCCTTGTGTCACTCTAGCCATTGACTTATTTTACCATAGGGTATTTAGATCCCATACCTAATTTCCCTCTCCTCTTTCCTGGAAGGCACGGAGCCAAATTTGTGGAATTCTAGCACTAGAGGACTTCATGTCATGTTATCCTTTTGTTTTGTTACATTTTATTTTCATTTCATTTTATGAAAGTACTCATCTTTTGATAATATATGACATTTTTTGAAACCATCTAAATATCCTTCTTAGAAAACATCAGAAAAGTACATAATAAATAAAATATACGGTTTGCTTCTTCTACTATGCTATGGCAATGCTTAAATAGAAAGACTGACTACCAAAGACCAGTGAAAAAAGAAGAATAGAAAGGAGGAAAGGAAGAATGTTGGCAGAGAAGGAAGAAAAAAAGGAAGGAAGGAAGGAAGGAAGGAAGGAAGGAAGGAAGGCAGGCAGGCAGGCAGGCATCCATAGATTGGAATATTAGTTTTGCTAGCTTCAAAAGAAATAATTTTTCCTTATAGGTTATAATAATTTGGGTTAAAATAGAAATTCCCCATCTGAAGCACTCTCTTTTCCTCATTCCTATTTTATTTGTCTCCATGAGACTTATACTTGGCATATCTCTATTTACCCCTGTTTGTATCCTCCTACTGCACATCAGCTCTTATTCCTTACAGAATCCCACAACCTTCTCCTAATTAGATACTCCAAAGATGCAGAATGAATAATAATAAAAATCACAACAATACCATATAGATACTGGGTAGAAATAGTCTCACTAAACTGGAAATCTGTGTCTTTCAGTTCTACATGTTCCAAAACCAGTTTTAGATTTGGCCCAATTATAAAATCTTCCAACTTAATTTTCTTCTTATATTTTCCTCATGATAACTTAGGATTAGATGAACTAAGATGTAAATGTCAAGTACTTTTTCAAATTCTGTTAATAAAGACTTTTAAAATGTTTATTAATCAATTATAACACATGCAGAAAAGGGTTGTTTCTGAATATTTTTCACATTCTCTTCTGTGACTCTCCTGAAAAGGCCTTTATTTCTAGGCCAAGAACTTCTCTTTTTTTTCACTTTTTAAAGATTACAAAGCTTCATACATGCATACCTGCAAACTTAAATTGATAAGACTGATCTTATAGCTTTATTCTGTGACAATTTTGAGTAATTGTTCTTGATTTGAAAGACATTAGCAATGGATCTAAGTGTAATGAGAGTCTCTTAGATTATAAAGTCAAGTGAAGTAGACACGGATCAACTGTTTGATAATTTTATGAATGAGGACAGTTGGGTTCTAAAGTTAGGATGGAATAATTTGTATCTGTAATTCCTTATCATTACTGACAGACTTTCACCAGTTACCTCTTTACATGGATAAAACTTTCACCATTTGCCTATATTATCTTTACACGGATGGTTCATTTCCCCTGCAGCTTTATGTAACAGCCTGATTCATGTTCTTCAACAATTTCATCTTTTTGAGCTAATTTTCATAGCAGAAAATAAATGAGTTCTTTCAGGACAGTCAAAGACATATGAGGTAGGCCATATTTACTGTCTAAAAATCCTGCATTTTGTCCATTTATATCAACATTCTACCTCATTTACTATGTGCTAAGCTCCAGTGGGGGCCTGGAGGTGAACATGCCTTTATAAAGCATAATCTAGGAAAAATAGACACACACATATATCTACTCTATAGCTAAAATTATGAGGTGGCAGTGAGTACAATGTGGAACACAGAGGAAAAAGTGACAAATATCAGCAATTTATGAAATAAGGCAGTTGGACAGAGAAAGAACTTGCAAGGTCACAAGGAAGGTTTGGAGCACGAGAGATCATACTGTGCTGGGTAGAAAATGCAGCTCGAAATGAAGCTAGAATATGAAGGGCCTTGCTTGCGAGGTTAAGTTGCGTGCAATTTTCCTTTTGGAAAAGGAGAGTATCATGACTGAATGTCAAGATAACAGTCCATTAGTAACTACTGAGACTATGTGCTTATTGGAGAATGTTTAGCATCGTAAAATGATTCGAAATACCAGAGGAAAAAGAACTATATATCTTAAACATTCTTTGTATAAAAATTGATAAAAAGAAGCAAATGACATATAAAATTCACTTAATTGGGGTTCCTGGGTGGCTCAGTCGGTTAAGCGTCCGACTTTGGCTGAGGTCATGATCTTGTGGTCCATGAGTTGGAGCCCTGTGTCGGGCTCTGTGCCGACAGCTAGAAGCCTGAGGCCTGCTTCAGAGTCTGTATCTCCCTCTCTTTCTGCCTCTTCACAACCTGCACTCTGTTTCTGTCTCTCCTCAAAATCAAATAAACATTAAAAAAATTTCCTTAATCAACAAATTCATTTTACACAAGAGAATACAATGTTAATTGAGTTTCTCTCCTATGCAGACCTCAATCCTTTTCTCAGATTGCTAGCAGAATTTTATGATTTCTCCCAGAAATCTTAAAATACATAAAATCATATGCAACCTCTAGGATTGTGTCATGAGGCGCTCCATGGCCCTAAAAACAAGCAAATTTGGCTAAAGCATATAAAAAAAAATAAAGTCTCTAAAAAAGCTTCCAAAGTCATAGAACAAGAAACACTTATTCAAGAAAATTTATTAAAAGTTTGATTAAAACAGAGAGAGTCTGTGGCATTTGAGGCAGAATCCTTTCCCTCCCTTTTCCCCATCTCAACTCGAATGACACAAGTTCTCCTCACAGGTGTCCTCTAGCGTAAGGAGCTCCCTCATCTCAGCTACTGATTGAGAGCTTCGGAACGGGATAGGCCACCAGTATTTCTTATCCTCACCGACTCAAAAAAGTCATGGTGAGTGTGTCCAAAAGGTGAGGGTCTCCTTTTTTTCACCCAGTCCCTACCAGTAGGAAGAAGCTGTTTCCCAGGCTCAGAATACTGGAAAGCCAAATACTCTCACCCAAGCTCACTCACAGTACAGAGGTTCAAAGCTGGGAGATGCAAACCAGGAAGACCAGAGGCTACTTTTCCTGCCTGAAGTGCAGAATAGTGGCTCAGAGTTTTAGTTTTAGGGACAAGTCTATAATAAAAGAGAGCTCTAATACTTTCCCCCAAAGAATCTAACTTTATTTGAATATATTTTTCAATTTTTATAATAACATCTGAAAATCAATTAATACCTCTTGTAAATAGAATAAAAGACCCCACATGACCATCCCAATAGATGTAGAAAAAGCATTTATCAAAATTCAACACCCATTCATGATAGAAACAACTAACAAATTAGGAGTAGAAGGGAATTTTCTCAACCTGATAAAGGGCGCCTATGAAAACCCACAGCTAATATCATATTTAATGGCAGAACTAAATATTTCCCCCCTACGCTCAGGCACAAGACAAAATTGTCTGCTCACACTGTACTGTACTGGAGATAGTATATTAGTAGTAAAATTTTGCTAAATGTTGCCGACATAGCCTCCAAGAATGCCCCATTTTAAAATGCCAAGAAGATATTAGAATGCTTCTTTCCTTGTGCATCACAAAACATCTTAATCTCTACAACCTATGAAAAAATGATTCTACATTATGGCTTTAATTTGACCTGTTTTAATTGTAACTGAGGTTCAACATTTTCATATTTTGTGTATTTTCAATAGCACTTCTGCAAACTGCTTATGTCTTGACCCATTTTTATTTGCTGTTGGTTTCTATATCGAATTATGAAAACTTTTTATATATTAAGGATTCTTTTACAAACATACTTATTCTGTCATTTGGGCTTGATCATATTTTTACTATTTTGTGAATTAATTAAGCATATCTGTTTTTTGTGTTTTGTGTCATTCTTCAAAAGAGCTTCTTGTTTCCAAAAATTTTTAAATAAATTCCCCATTATTTGTTATACTATTTACATTTCTGTCCATCCAAAATTCTGATATAAAGATGCAGATAGACAATGAACTTGTATCCTCCCAGTTGATCAGTTGTTCCTTCACAAATAAAAATAATTAATCTTCTTCTCATGTTAAAAGGCCCTTTTATCCTTGAGTTAATTATTATGTGGGTTTTCAAAATCTGTAATTTGGGTTATTGATCATTTTGTTTCCTTGGTTCTATGTCAGGAGAGGCAGTCCACATGGGTTTTGGTCATGCCTGCACAATCGTGCAGAATATGTTGCCAGGCTTACATATTTCCTGATACCAAGTAGTATCTGTAGGTAGTTACGTAGACAAGTAGGTAGGTCAACACTACCCTGTAATTGTTCATTTTGTTGGGGGGCAGCAGCAAGGGGTGACTGGCATGTTCAATGCTTGCTAAAATGTTTAATGCTCAAAAAATACCAGGCCCTTTACCCTGCATTCCTCTCCCTGAAGAAAACCCTCTGTGTATGCATATATCCTCTGAGCCCATTGCATAGTCTTGGTGAAATTTTGCAGCAGGGTGAGCACTGAAAATATACTGATATTCATGTTGCTTGTTGTAATATGAGTAATAAAGTCTTTTTTTTTTTCTGAGCCAGGAGTTTCATTTCTTCTGCCAGCATCTATGAAATAGTAACAGGCTATCTTACTAGCTTGTACTGGGGTAAAATTTCAAACTCCTCAAAGTTTTTGACAATCTAAATATTTATTCCTATTAAGCCTTTCATTATTTTACTTACATTTTAATAAGTGATAAGACTATGTCCTCCTTACTATTTTCTCTTAAGTTTCCTGATCATGTTATGTCCTTGTTTTACCTGAAAATAAAACCTGGTAGCAATTTTACTGTGCCTACACTAAATAAAACGTGTTGATTTAAAGAGAATAAAAACCTTAAATACTGTTTATCTGCCTAAAACTTATTGTACTACTCTATATTCACATATTTTTGCATGATGCTTAATGGCATTTTTAAAGTATACAGGCCCTGAATATTTTGTTAATTATTTAATGGTTTATCTTTTATTCTCAAAAAATTGAATTTTTAGAATTTTTTTGTATTGATTAAGGTGGTTATGTTATATTGTGAAAACAAAAATGTTAAATTTTCAGTAGCTTAATATAGTTTTTTTTCCCATATATACACTAAATTCTAGTACAGGTTGTTAGATGGGGGAGCTCTAAGCAGAACATGGGTCTCCAGTGAATGTTTATTTTCTTATTACTTACTAGCTAACTACCAAGTCAATACTAAGTACTTTAAGTTTTTTGACTCAGGAGCATTCACTTTCAGTACTGCTTTCTAACATTAGCTCCTATACCAATGGAGCTTTCAAAAGTCAGTGACTTGACACATAAAAATTTTATTTCTTGCACACATAATGATTCAATTCATATATTTTAATTAGCTAGAAAGTCTCCAAAAAGGTAATTTAGGGACAAGGGCTCATTCATTTTCAACACAGGCTTCCTAGGTTGCTCTGAAGGTTTTCTCCATTCTATTTTTGGGAGGAGGAGAGAGTGGAAGACTACATGTGAGAGAATTTTGTGGCCCTGGAAGTGATACACATCCCTAATTTTCACTTATATTTTATTGCCTAGACCTTAGTCTCAGCTACCACTCATTGCATGAAAGGAGGTGAAAATAGTCTACTGTGGGCCCAGAAAGGAACAAAAATGTATGAAAACTTACAAAACATTTGTTAAAATTGTCATTTGTACCATCTTGGAGACTGACCGTGTGTCAACTGAGGTAGTAGTTGTAGGAAAAGTGGTTGGAAAAAGCATAGTGGTCTCTAGCCTGCTGCTATAAAAAAGATATGAGCTTAGGCAATAACATGCAGGTTTTTCAACAAAGTTTGAGAGAAATGGAACAGATTGCAGAAATCAATGGCCTTATAGGATTGAAAAATGCAGTTTATTCTGTATTTCAATAGTAAGAGATGATTTAAAAAGATTTTGAGTATATTAGTCTGCTTAAGGTCCCATAGCATATATCATGGACTGGGCGACTTAAACAATAGATTCCTACTGTTCTCAGTTCTGGAAGCTGCTAATCCAATATTAAGATGCTATCTATCAAGGTTGATTTCTGGTGAGACCTCTACTCCTTACTTCTCACTATGTCTTTATATAGTCTTTCTTCTCTCTGTGTGCTGAGAAAGAGATCTCTGGTGTCTCTTCCTCTTCTGATAAGAATACCAAGCCTACCAATTAGGGGCCCTCTCTTATGACCTCATTGAACCTTAATTACTTAGGGGACCTATCTCTAAATACAGTTACATTGGGAAGTAGGGCTTCAAACATATGAATTTTGAGGGACACAATTTAGTCCATAAAAGAGTGATAAAGGTCCAGATAGATGTCTTAATAAAACAAGATGACTCAGACTTGTATATGTTTCATATGGCCCAAAATAATTAAGCCTTGCTAGCCTACAATCCATTTTGTCTCCTCGCTATGTTTTTCCAAATCTGTTTCAGACTTTGCTATGTAGTTGTGTTTCTACTTGATTCCCAAATTCTGATCTACTTTGATCCACATATTGGCTATACTCAATGGTTTGGAAATGATTTCTCTTGTGTCCACGTTTAATCCATTCCAAAGTAAAGAGTACATATTTCACAGGTTAGCTTCTATAAAACAGGTTAATATTGCTGCCTAATGCTAGCTGAATTATTCTTGGTTTGATGACTAATCATCCTTCTCATTATCCAAAGTTAAAGTTAGGATCCTGAATGATGGTGAACTCACCAAGACCATTGTAATCTCAAAGGTCCTTATTAAGGTCATTAGTCCCTCTTTCCCAAGTTATACTTATTTATTTTACTATGTATAATTTTAAAAAGCTAATGATTCCTATCCAATTTAAATTAGTTGGAAATTCCAAAGCCAGAAAGGCTTTATCTCAGGCTACTATAATAATTCTAAGATATGTTATCACCACTGCTGTAATATAGTCTTAGAATCTTCATAATATAATGTAATATAGGAAAATTTCAGAATATTGGTAATTATAAATAATGCCCTGATTTTCTAAAAAGATATTCTGCAAGCTGACCTTAGAATATTTTAATGTATAAGTCCAGCAAAATTCTAGATAGGATTTTAGAGACAAATGCCATCTATAGTTCCAAAACACTCATCAAAACAAAATATATCTGATGCAGACATAATAAGTTAAGAAGAATTAAAATGGGGTATAAGCAAGAACAATAGCCAAGAAGACAACACAATGACTAGATAGTTATTTCAGCAATCAAGGAGGAGGATAATAAAATAATTAGGAGTAATTAGGTATCACCTTTTACATATTAAAGAATCGGTCCATGAGTTGTCCCCTATTAATCCCAAAAAGAACACTATAAAAGAAGCTGAGATTCAAGGAGTCTGCTAATGGGGTATTAAGTGAGAA
Source organism: Suricata suricatta (assembly GCF_006229205.1). NCBI lineage: Eukaryota > Metazoa > Chordata > Mammalia > Carnivora > Herpestidae > Suricata > Suricata suricatta. The sequence goes on from NC_043704.1 coordinate 110,044,893, forward strand.
TTACTATTATAAATATAAATTGTAAGCCTATTAAATGCCCATCTGGAATGGCTTAAGAAAACTTAGGTTACATCAAAAGTTTCTTAAAAGGTCAACATAAGATGAAAGTGAAGAGACAAAGAAAGAGGAAAAAAGCCCTAAATTCATGTATACAAGAAAACTGCATAAAGGCAAACCAGGGAGACACAGACCTACCACACTAAAGAAGAGAAGGAGGAGGACCAGGAGGAGGTCATCTAGGCTCCCAAACACCAGTGGAAGTGAAGTTAATATTCACAGAATTATAGAACCTGAGTCTAAGAGCTGTAATTATCACACACTGCTTTGGGCAAGATCCCTGCTGGAAAGGCTACATAAAATTGTGAGTGATGTGATTTCAAAAGACACCAAGACTGCTGTATGTATAGAGAAGCAAAGTAAACCAAATGGTGGAAACTTATGGACCATTTTACAGGAGAAACATCAAAGAGATTAATAAAACTTCGCTTAAAAGGAGACAGTTTTTAATTAACTATGAATTTAAAATATTTAAAGAATTTTCCCCACAGGAGAACTATTGACTTTTGTAATATAAATTTAAAATAAAACATAAATACTACATCCAGAAAACGTGCACAATGAAGAGTATCTAAATATAAAACAGTGAATTAGCATCATTTCCACTTTGCATGGGGGTGAGAGAGGTACTGAGTGACTTCTAGTCCAAGAAGCAGAAGCAGCATCTGGAGGAGAGCACAAGCCATTCATCTTTCAGCCTCTGCTCTCTACGAATTTGCAATGCAACAATGGAGCTAAATCACTTCCTCATATACACTAAATCACTAGATTTAAAATTATTGAAATATCAGCAGATGAATTAAAATTTACCTACTTTCCAAATGAAGTATTCAAAATGCAAAAGCAAGGCTAATGTTTCCTCCTCTCCCTAGGTTTTGCCTATATCTTTCCTCCAGCAATTATCACAATCTCCTAATGAATCTCTTGCCTCTGAAAATAATGGTGTCTTTTCATTTCCATATTGACAAACTTTTATTCACAGGAAGTGAAATAATTTTTAAAACAAGTTTGTAAAGTTACTTATAAAAGTTGAAAATACTGGATACTGTTAAGTGAGCAAATGTTTTTGTTAATATACGTTGTGTGCTCTCATTAAAGATTGGTACTGAGATTGTATTTAAAAAAATTAAACCATTAAGATTACACTCTGAGCTTATTGAAAATACAGATTTCTTATTCATATTTGCATTCCCAGGTTCTCCTACCCTTGTAAGCACATATATAATAATTGGTGCACAAAAATGGTATAAAATACACAATCTGATTAAGATTATCTAATTACTGCTAATAACAAAAATTAAGAAAATAATTTTTAACATTTCTTAAGATCTTTTTATAGTTTCCTGTGGTAAATAATTAAAATGTACTATTTTGGTTAATCCTCGCAGCAAATATGAAAAACATATTACACATTGTGTGTGTCCATTATAAGGACCTTTGTTATTGGATTTAGGGCTTATCCCTATAATTCATCCAAGATCCATTAGTTACTTATATCTATAGAGACTCTTTTTTCCAAATAAGGTCACATTTTGCAGGTTTTGGGGGTTAGGAAGTAGACATATCTTTTGGGGGTCATCGTTCAACTCATAACAATGTTATAATAAATAACATAAACTGAGTAGTTTAGGACACAAACTTATGGTCTTACAGTTCTGTATGTCAGAAAGTTTGATACTAGTCTCACTTGGATTAAAATCAAGATGTTGGAAGGACTGTGTCTCTTTCTGCAGATTTTATGAGTGAATCTGCTTCCTTGCCATTTCCAGCTTCTAGAAGCTGCCCCCATTTCTTGGCTCACAGTCTTCATTCCTCTAGCCAAAGTCATCAAGGCTGCACATATCAGACTCTTTTTCTGTCATCACATCAGTCTCTAACAGCTAGGGAAGGTTCTCTATTTTTAAAGACTCATAATCAGATTGGACCCACCTGGGTAACCCAGGATACTCTCATCTCAAAGGTCTGAATCACACCTACAAAATTCCTTTTACCATGTAAGGAAAGTTATTAAGAGGTTTCAGGAGTTATGACGAGGACAACTTTAAGGGGCCATTATTCTGCCTCCTATACAATGCTTAGAACCTCGTATTGCTTTAGAACAATGTTTGAAGACATATTTGAAGATTAGTAATAATACTGCCCTCACAGGAGCTGAAGATAGAGTCTTTATCAACAGAAGCCAAGACACAAGCCTGGGACAACCAGAAATATGCCCTCACCCCCTGCTCTACTGATAAGCTCTGTTCACTGCTGTTTCCAAGTTCCACACCAGGATACAATGGTTCCTTAAGGTGCCATGATGGTAGACAATTATTCCACAGGATCATCATTACCCACAATAAATTTACTCTGCACCACCAGTATTATAGTTCTATCAATAGACTAATATAAATATTAATCTAAGGGGCAATATGGCCATCAGGATGGATGGTGTCCCCTAACTCATAGACCACAAGCCACCTATTGCCCTTCAACTTGGTTTGTTGTCAGGGCAAAACAACAGATCCCATTTTTTTCATAGAAGTAACATTCCCTGGTGAGAGTTGTTGGTGAATTTCATCCTAGTCTAATAGAACAGCTCTTAAAAGCTGGATTTAGGGGTGTCTGCATGGCTCAGTCGGTTAAGCATCCAGCTTTGGCTCAGGTCATGATCTCACGGTTCCTGGGTTTGAGCCCTACATCGGGCTCTGTGCTGACAGCTCAGAGCCTGGAGCCTGCTTCAGATTCTGTATATTTCTCTCTCTGACCCTCTCCTGCTTGCACTGTCTTTATCTCTCAAATAAATAAATAATTACATAAATAAATAAAAACATCTTTTAAAAGCTAGATTTATTGTAGATCATATGAAGTCAATTCCCTTTCAAAAATTTATTTTAATAATTTAGCCTGAATTGATTTCTGCTGCATGAAACTTAGCTAATACAGAAACTTTTTCAGTCTGCTCAACATGTTACACTTTATCATATAGAAGGCTTTTTGCCTCCAATGTTGAAATGTTTTGATAATAATATTGCTATTTTCCATCAAGTGCATGACCTAATACGTCATTTCTCTTTGATGTCTGGTTATTATCTGACCTAAATGGACCAAAAATAGAAAAAAAAAAAAAGAAAACAAAAACAGATTTAGTGCAAAGAATGCCAAAAATAAATAGATGGTCTATAGCACATCTTAAGAGAGACATTGTGGTCATCACAATGACCTTCAGCAATTTGTTTACCCTCTCTGTGCATCAATTTCTAAATTTTTTGTGACAAATAAGGGGTATGAAATAAAATATTATATGTAAAAACATGCATTATACTTCTCATTTAGCAGAAGATTGTTAAATGTCTGTCGATATAACCTAGATTTCAATGAAATTATGATTTTATATAATTGTTTATAACTTTCAGGAGTAAATTTGAAAGAATATTTTGAAAGCGATCAAAATCTTATGAAAAAATCTCTTTGGTTCAGAATGTTTGCTATATGTAGTTGGGGTGTTATGAAGGACCAGCATAAAGCCATTAGACAATCCAATCAGAATGGATCCTTACTGGTTTAGTATATAAAAACAACTCTTTTACTCTTTGAAAACATTTCTATTTTGGAAAAAGGAGTTATGAGTTCAAGGACTGCCTAGTGAAATCAAAGAGCTCAGTGCTTAGTGTTTTACACCATTGCTTTTCTTAATCCATAAAGAGCACCTAACCCTGAAGAGTAGAGCCAAGCCCAGAATGCAAATTTTAAACATTTATAAAGATTAATTTCAGATTTGGGCTTTGAGATCTTTATCACTTGAGTCCAAAAAGGAAAACAGAAACCTCTCTAATTACTTAAAACAGAGGGGATGTGGTTACACGAGTGATGAGCACGTACAGGCAGCCCAGAGGTTAGCAATAGCAGGAAGCTACTCTCAACCTAAGGTGCAGAAGTTGAACAACTATATGTTGGCGGGGGGAGGATCTGAAGATTAATAAGCCCAGAACTGGCCTTGGCCTAGGGGGGCTTTATCCAGTCTTGGAATGACCTAGTTCTTACAAAACATTGAATACAGTGGAAAAGGAAGTAAAAATATCATGGGTATTCCTAAAAGTTCAATAAGCATACCTTTCTCTGTCTAACCCTTTGTAGCAACTCCATCATGAAATCCTATTCATTTTACTTTATTCTACACTCTTGCTTTTCTAAGTCTTTATTATTGCAATAGCTTCCTAAATAAGCTCCCTGTATTTTATACTGTGAAAAACCTGATTGGGCTCACCAGACAAAATTGATTCTCAAATTACAAATCATATCATGTCATTCTTCACCACCATTTAACTCCTCAATGACTACTTGTGACTCCTGGAATAAGATCCCTATCTGTAACTTATTTTTTTAAGTTTATTTATTTATTTTGAGAGAGACAGAGACAGCGTGAGCAGGAGGAGGGGCAGAAAGAAAGAGAATCCAAAGCAGGCTGCATACTGCCAGTGCAGAGCCTGATTTAGGGCTCGAATTAATGAATCATGAGATCATGACCTGAGCCTAAACAAAAGAGTTGAATGCTTAACTAACTCAGCCACCCAGGCACCCCTATAACTTCACTTATATGGCCCCTGTGGCCTGGCCTCTGCTTGCCTCCCCAGGTTCATTTTTGACTGCTGTCCTTCTCACACTCTGGAATGTTTTAGTTAAAAGAAATGCGGGGCACCTGGGTGGCTCAGTCAGCTAAGAATCCAACTTTGGCTTAGGTCATGATCTCACTGTTCCCCAGTTCAAGCCCACATGGGCCTCTGTGCTGATAGCTCCGAGCCTACAGCTGAAAGGACTCAGGTCTGAACCAAACTGACTCCATGACAGGCTTTAAGTTTCCCCTCTGAACTAGAAGGCCTAAGTTTCAGTTTCCCCAAAACTATCAGGCAGTTAGTTACACATTGCCCAAGGCAGGAGAGACCACCCTTGTAACACCCAATCAGGAAAGGCCAGCTAACACCCTTAACATTCCTAAGGACAGGACTGTAGATGGAAACCATAGATAGTTAATACTAGATTAACCAGTTACCCCACGTGGGGGTCCTTGGCCCACCCCGTAATTGGTTATTTTCAAAGAAACACTAAATATTGTGATTGGGTCCTGCCAAAAGTAACGAATGCTCTAAACAAAGTGTATGGTTACAGTTGCTGCCAATGATGTTACGTGATAATGATTGGATCACTGTACCTGTGTCACAATTTCTTGTAACTCCTCCTTCCCAAACCCCATAGACCCTGCTCAGCCCTTGTTTGGGGCTCTCAGCACAGATCCAGTGAGTTGGTGAAGTCTGTGAGCTTGAACTTAAACCCGGCAAACTTAAGCCCGTAATAATAAATGCCCTTTGCCTTTGTATGCGTGACTCGGTCTCCCTGGTGGTCTCTGGTTTTGGGGGACTATATTGCGATCTGGGCATAACAGAGCCTGCTTCAGATTCTGTGTCTCCTTCTCTGTCTCTACCCCTTCCCTGCTCGTACTCTGCTCTCTCTCAAAAATACACAAACATTATTAAAAAAAAAAAAGAAAAGAAATGTATTATTATATGCTGGGAGCCATTTCTGAAGTAAGGCAGGTTTGCAAGGCCTCTCACTGTCAGGTAGCTACTGACCGGCATCTACCTACACTCAACCCCAACTCAATTTCTTTCTGCTTGAGCACCGACCCCCAAGGCACCTGACTGACTGAGATCAGGAGTGACTTGCCTTCTTATGCTAAAAATATGTGAATTATACCTTGTGAAAAAATTTGTTATAGGAGTTTCTTCTTTTGTGATTATAGGAACAAATGTTACATTTCCTGAGAAAACCTGTTTTTCCTCCCCTTGGAAAACAGGCTATTGACCCCCTGCTCACAAAGACCTGACTCTTACCTTTGTTATACTAAAAACTTTCCCTTGTATTTGAATGCTAAAGTCCCCTTCCTATCCCATATAATAAACATCTAATCACCTATTGATAATGGTTATGCATGAGTCTTCCACCTATCTATGTTCCAAAGAATTTGTTGTCAGAAATTATTATTTAAGGCAATTGCCACTTCTGTTTTGTACCCCATACATTTTTTTCTATAAATAAAACTGACTCTTGGGTCAGGACGGAGATGCCTGCCTGGTGAGCAGAAAGAAAGAAAGCCATGGAGGCTCTCTCCCTCTCTTTCACTGACATTCATCCTTCAGGGAGCCCTGGACCTGCTGGAGCTGGACTCCTGCAATTATACTTTTTATTAGATGATCATCATATATGATATTCCCTCTACTTGGAATTCCATTTACCCAATTAACTTTTTTTTATCAGTACTTCCTAACTCCTCGTTATGTCTTTTTAAAGCATTGTGTACTTTTCCTCATAATTAATTACTACATACTAGATGTTTAAAATGGGGCAGTATGGGTGCCTGGGTGACTCAGTTGGTTAAGCGTCAGACTTTAGCTCAGGTCATGATCTCATGATTTGTGGGTTTGAGCCCCACATCGGACTCTGTGCTGACAGCTCAGAGCCTGGGGCCTGCTTCAGATTCTGTCTATCTCTCGCTCTCTACCTCTCATCTGCTTGCTGTCTCTACCTCTCTCAAAAGTAAATAAAAAAATGTTAATTAAAAAAATAAAATGGGAGGCAGTAATTCTTCAATACCTATTTTACCTCCAATGTACAAGGGACTTTCTCTTTCATACTAACAATGTCTTTTTTGGGGTTTCCCTTCCCATGCAAGTCTTTGTCCACGTTTCCCTCACTGAAGTCACCTTAAGGAGTTCCAGTTGTCTCCAGCCAGGACCCTGACTGTATATACTTTTCTATTTTCACAGAGCAGTCTTTTTCTTCTTTGATATGGGCCCTAAATCCCCCCCCCCCGCCAGAGGTTGTATCAGGGACTAGAGTAGAAAATCTAGACATATAACTGTGCATACATAGTCAATTGTTTTCTTTTTTGACAAAAGTGGCTAACAAATTCAATGTAGGAAAGAATAAAATAAAATAAAATAAGATGCTGGGAAGTTAAACAACCATTTGTGGAAAAAAAGAGAAAAATATCAAATAGACCCTTACCTCATATTGTATTTAAAAATTAACTTGAAATAGATGCTACACCCAAACATAAAAGCTAAAACTATAAAACTTCTAGAGGAAAACATAGGAAAAATATTAATCACTTTGGGTTTGAGAAAGATTTCTTAAATGTGACAGAGAATATATCAACTATAAAAGGAAAGTTAACAAATTAGACCTTTTCAGAATTAAAATCTTTGCTCTTCAGAATACACTCTTGAGAAAATGAAAATGTACACCATGAACTGGGAGAAAATATTTGCAAAACTAATAACTGAAAAGCATTTATATCTAGGATATGTAACTCTTTGGGCTAAAGATCTGAATAGACATTTCTCTTAGTAAATATATGGATAGCAAATAATCACATAAAGATACACTTAACTAATTAATCATTGGGGAAATGCAAATTAATGAAAGTCCACCATACTCATAATAAAATGGCTAAAGTTTAAAAGACTGACCATACGAAGTCTTGAAGAATATATTGAGCAACTTAAACTCTTATACACTACTGGTGGGAATGTAAAATGGTGCTACCACTTTGGAAACAATATGAGAATTCCATAAAATGTTATACATATATTCACCACACTATCTCAAACATTGTTCTAAGTATTAAGCCAAGATAACTGAAAGCAGGCATCCATAAAATCCCTGCACTCAAATGTTCATGACAGGTTTATTTGTAATACCACAAGACTAGGAACAATTCAAATGTCCATCAAAAGATGAATGAGTGAAAAAAAGTTGTTTATCATACAATGGAATACTGTTCACTAATAAAAAAGAGTCAATTATTGATACACACAACATCTCTAAATCATGAAAATAGTATACTGAATGAAAGAAGCAAGACTAAAACTACAATATACTGTGTCATTTTACATACACAAAATTCTATAAATTCATATCAATCTATAGTGGCAGAAAACAAACATGTTGTTGGGGCCCAGTAGGCAATAATAACCCTCAAACAATATTTTGCCTCTTGGACCACACATATGGCTTCTGTTCATCCTATGATTTACTTTATTTTCTGGCTCTTTGTCTACTGTAGGGAGTGAATATAATCCTCTCCCAAAAGATTTGCTTAAGGCTGTAGGGAGTAAACATAAACCTCTCCCAAAAGATTTGCTTAAGGATAAGCATCCCACCCTTGAATAACTAATGAAGGGCCTTAAGGAATGTATATCTCCTCATGGAATTCTTCAGGCTTATCATATATTTAAAACCAGACTATTATTAGGGGATTCTTCTTTTTGCAATGACTTAAACCTGTTACTTACTGATAAGAATAACCTTCCCCCGGAGCATGTCTTTACTTCAGAACTGTGTAATCCTTAAATAATGTAATCACCCAGGGTATATAAGACCCTGGCTATCTTAATAAACGTGGCTTTTACCAACCACCATCCACGCTGTCTGTCTCATCTGTCTTGTCTGTCTTGTTTGTCTTCTTTTCTAGAGATATTTTCGCTGACATCATCCCCCTACTCAGGACCTTTCGAATGTGGTGCGTGGGTTGGTCCCCCGCACATGCGACAACACAGAATGGGGAAAAGTAGAGTTGATGAGAGGGAAGAAGAGAATAAAAAGGAGCATGAAGAAATTTTAGGAGGTGACAAATATGTTCATTAACTTGACTATCATGATGTTTTCATCCATGTATATATTTTCCAAAATCCATCAAATTTTACACTTGAAAAATGTACAGTTTATGTATGTAATTATATCTTAATAAAGCTATGAAATAGTTTTACACTTAAAAAAGTTAACCATTTGAGATTATTTTATACCAATACATAGAAACATGTTCCTTTTTAAACCATTGCTTTGTAATTCATTGGATGGTTATATCACAATTTATTTAAATAATTGTCCATTGATACATATTGCAATTGTTCCTAATCTTTTGGTGTAAATAACATTCTGATAAACAAACTTATATATAAATTATTTAACGTGTATAAGAAGATCATAGGACAAGCCCATAGAAGTAGATTTATGAGATCAAAGATTTTATATATACATATATACATACATATATAATATATATTTGTTATTTGTCAAACTGACCTCTATAAGATTTCAACCAATTTGCTCTCCCATAGCTTTTTATTTCTCAGTTAGTTACATTATGCCTTAATTTCCCCCTTTCATACCTGAAGCCCTTCCCACATTTCTGAAAATGCATCCCTTCCATCAATTTGTCCTCTTAATTTTGTGACAAAAATACCTCTCAATTTCCAGGGGTCATGCTTTAATTAAGACTTTTATTAAGACACTGGGACTTTTGTAATAGAGTCTAAATCAGTCATTCTGGCACTTCTTTTTCCTATCCATCTTTCACAGAGCCACCACGTGGCTCAAATCATAGACTAGCCACACAACTGCTCTGATGAACTCCCTTTGTTCCCCCACTAACCATAGAACCCATATATAAATATGTACAGCATTATAAAGTCTGAATTCAGCTAGTCATTTACATTTCTTCCTCCAACAGGATTTCTATTACCCAGACATGTTACTTATAATCTACACCTAAATGGTTCTCTCTGCCAAATATGCCAGTGTGTCACCCTTGTCTGTCTTCAACATGAATTTCTCTTTATGAGGATGCCTCCTCCCACTCCTTTCTCTAAGAAATTCTATTTGACTAGTTTTCTTGATGTTGCTTTTCATACTATTCCATCAAATAATCACATAGAGAGAGAGAGAGAGAGAGAGAGAGAGAGAGAGAGAGAGAGAGAGAGAAGAAGAAGAAGAAGAAGAAGAAGAAGAAGAAGAAGAAGAAGAAGAAGAAGAAGAAGAAGAAGAAGGCGGAGGAGGAGGAGAAAAGAAAAAAAGGAAAGGAAAGTGGAAAGTATCAACTCTGAAAAATGAAGAGTCTTGGAAGTAATCCTATCCACTGAAAAATGCATAATGCCAAGTTGAGAAATCACTATTCTTGATTAATAAAACTTTTGTTTACTGCATTATAAAAACCACTTACCCTTCGAAGACAGAGCTATCAGAAAACCAATGGTAAAAGATAGTGAGGGAAGATAGCAGCAAAAAGAAGCTTCCTAGTTGGCATACATGCTGGGGGGGTGTGGTTTTGCACTTACTAAATTTTACTTAAGTGTTAGAAAACTGAGACTTAAGAGATAAAAATTCTGTCAGTTTACTTGCAGTCTGTGCATACTCATTAGACTCAAAATTGGGCCTTTGTTCAACTGCAATTATGTGAAGTTGTTTTAATCACCATTTATACAGAGTGTTTAGAACCAAGTGGAAAAACACAGTGTTTTGGGCAAAGACTGGGCTTTCATAGGTCTCTGTTCTCTGATGAGTAAGTAGAAAAATTATTAACAATCTTCCTATTGAGGGAAAAAATCTATAGATAAAGGTAAACAGAAGTCATAACTGACATTCAGAAAAAAAGATACCACTCAGATTTACTATAAATATTAGAAAACATTTTAGATGTTTTAAAAGAAAAAAATCATTTCAGAATAAGAAAATAACAAATTGAACCCTTTAAAGGAAATTAAAACTTTACAGTAGAATTAAAACCCATGGTGTTGGCTGTAGAGGAAAGAATTAACCCAGCAAATAGGAAAAACCTGAAAAAAATGGAGATTTTATAAAAACTAAAATTTATTCAGAAAAAAATTTTCTGAGGATTAAAAATACTTGTTTTTTAAAGAAAAGGGAATGTAAGGGCCAAGACCAATTAATTAAGAAATTTATAGTTAGATAAATCCTAGCAAATTTTTGAATTACATAGATACAAAGGAAAACAAAAAGAATTAGGACATAGTTTTGAGAAAAAAAAATTGACACCACCTCTCAAAATTTTGTTTCCAGTTACATGTCTGTTGATATGCGAATAAAGCAATTCTCATTATCAGGTAACGCATGACCAAAAAATAAAATAGAAAATATGCATTCTAATTTTATTGTGATACCTCTATTATTCTGAATGTCTTGGCTGGCTAAAAAAAAAATTTCCACTCCTATAAAAGGAGTTATCATTACTAGAAAAAAAAGTAAGAAAAAATATTATTTGCTTTTTAAAATTTTTTAAATAGTTTATTTATTTTTGAGACAGAGAGAGATAGAGCACAAGTGGGAGAGGGGCAGAGAAAGAGGAGACATAGAATCGGAAGCAAGCTTCAGGGTCTGAACTGTCAGCACAGAACCTGATGCAGGGCTCGAACCCACAAACTGCAAGATCACAACCTAAGCAGAAGTCAGATGCTTAACCGACTGACCCACTCAGGCACCCCAATATTATTTTTAAATATATTATGCCTATATAACCATTTTGCTAAATAGAATTAATGAATAATTCTTCAAATTAAACAAAGTCTATGAATTGGGAAACTAAAAAATATTAAAATTTAGTTTCCTGTATATTGTGTCTACCTAATTTATGCATCAAAATTTTTACATCACAACAAAAAACCAAAAACTAGGAATTATAAAAATAAATTCTAACTAGAAGGGGTAAGGGAGGAAGAATGAAAATCAGCATTCTGCCAGCAGATATGAAGAGACAAATCATATTTCTAAATGGTACAATGTCATATAAAGAGTTGAAAGTTGTCAGCTAAAGAATTATGAGTAAAAAAAAATTATAGTACGGTAACTATGCAATTTTAAAATGATTTCAGGAAGAGGAACTACTTCCTAAGCCCTAAAGCAATAATAGAAGAAGACAACACTGTGGGCCATTAGCAGCCAACATTCTTGGGTAGAATAAGTGCCTAAGTCCTGAAGGGAGGATTGAGACAGAACACTATCATATCCTCTACAAATATTGACAGAGCCCTAGTTTACCATATATGAAAATCTAATTTAAAAAAATTTGTAACTTGGCCAATAGAAGAGTGATGAGAACCCAAATAATAGATTTCCTGCCCATAATATGCTTTACTGACTTTTTTCCTCATTTCACAAATACCAAGTATTAAAGATACTTACTATTAAAATATCTAAGATCTCTTCTTGCTCAAGATTATAATAATAATGGGAACACTTTTAAGGTAGTTAATGGTTCCACATTCTATTTTTTAAAAGAGGTTACTTATGGGATACCTGGGTATCTCAGTTGATTAAGTCTCAACTCTTGACTTTAGCTCAGGTCATGATCTCACAGTCATGAGATGGAGCCCCACATCATCTAGGTACTGACCATGGAGACTGCTCGGCATTCTATCCCTGTCTCTCCCTTTGCACCTCCCTAACTTGTGCTCTCTCTTTCAAAAAAAAATTAGAAAACCACTTTTAAATAGTAGTTAATTATGGTTATTGATCAACCATTAATTTATATATTAATTTGATTCTTGGAATAACTCTGACTCTAATATAAATTGTGGCTTTATATAAAAAATTTCCATATGTAATATTGTTAAAAGAGATACATATCATTTAATAAATCAGCAGGATTTAAAATATATTCCAATTGTATATAACTTATGTTTAGAATGATTAGTTTCAATGAAAACTCAAATACAAATGTATTTGTATATAATGAAAATATAAAGAAATATATATTGACATACAAGATTTAATGAAGAAGAGTGTGTTTTTGAGAAACTCAACAATTTCTTAAAGGATGATGAAATACATATTTTTTCATTAGAGAAAGTATATCATTTTGTAATATGTTAGCAGAGGTATTTCTATGAGATCCAGAAATATTATTTCAAAACAACATGTAAAATGTTAGGAGATATGGTAACAATGGTAGGAGTAAGGGGTCATATGAAACCTCTCACAGATAACAATTTAAAAAGTTTCATAAAATATAAAAAACATTTAAAGAAACTTAAAAGAGCCTAAAAGCAGAAAGAGGCCACGCAAGAATTGACACTTGAAAATCTGCAACTGGAAGCTATAAGAAGAATGAGAGCTTAGGATTCTGTCCTGAGGGCTTTGCCAGATCTCCAGAGCTATAGGAGCAGAGTATGGGCAGTAGAAAACCTCACCTTTATCAGTTTAAGATACCAGAAATAAAAATGCAGGGTTGAAAAAAAACATCAATAAATCTAAAGGAATAATCTTAGCAGCAAGAGAACTACAGAGGTAATATCCCAAATCTGAACATTAACTCTGCCCAAAACACTAGCTGAAAGTTGAACTGTACATTGACAGCTAATACTCCAGAGCCTCTCATGAGAAAGGACAGAGTATATAATTGCACTGGGACCAGATCTGTAAATTTGCAACTATTTTTTTAAAGCTGAGTACATTTTGAAACAGTGCAAAGACTGAGCAGCAGAAAACTAAAATCTTTTAAGCTTAGAGAACAATGAAATCAGTGGCTGTGTGCCATGAGAAAGACAAACTTTGCAGTTGGAATTCAGGTAAGTTAGTTAACTGCCTATTAGAGCGTTAAACCCAAATCATCATAAGAACACAACACAATCCAGTGCTACAATATCTCTGCTACAATATTCAGTTTTCAACTAAAACTTTCCAGACTTGCTAAGTAACAGGAAAATGGAAATCATACTCAGGAAAAAAGGCTGCCATGAGAATATGATTTTGATTGGACCAAGGTATTGAACTTAAAAAAGATATCATAGTACCTAATATAATTGTTTTCAGAGAGGAAAATATTTTCAAAGAACTGAAGGAACATTATGGTATTAGTGAATGAACCATAGAGAATTTCAACAGTTAAGAAAGCTTAAAAAAGAAAATTGGTAGGGCTGAAATATAAGGTTAACTGTTAAACTAGACTTCTTGGTATCTTTCCTGTACATTTATAGTTCATTCATAGTTCAGTGCATCATCAGAAATTTAGGCAGAGTTTAGGCAGAATTTAAAGTTCTCTGTCAGTAGATTCCTCCACCATGAAAATTTTCTCCCTCGCTCTTCATGTTGACTGTTCATACAGATGTCTACTACCTTGTTTTGTTTATGAATAAGACTGAAATTTTCTGTTAGAGTTTTAGTAAATCCTACAGCATGAACTAAATGCATGCTCTCAAGTAGTGTTCTTTGGTTTTTTGTGAGGATGTCTGTAATGTACAGTTGTTATCTGAAAGAGGGTTGGTATAATAAGAACTACTAGGCTATCATGGAAGCAGAATCTTTTTGGTCTATTCTTGACATACATGTATTCATTCAGTTATTCACTTGTGCAATGATTCCTTGAATTAGTCAATATTTTTAAATATTTCTTTGAATTATTCAACAGCATATCTGTTAATATTTGTTAATATTTGGTAGCAGTGTGTGTCAAGTGTGTTTAAAACTCTGGAGAGGAGGTTGAGAGAGAGAAAGACCTTTTTGTTATATTAATGAAAGAGAAAATAAATAAGGATATAAACACACTAATTATAGATAAAAATAAATTCTACAGAGAAAGTAAAAGAGGGCCAAGCAGGGAGGGGTGAGGATGCATTTTACACCAACTAATAAAGGATGTTCTTTATGAGAAGATGAAATTTGAACTGAAGCATGAACAAGAGAAGAGGGAAAATATGATCAACTGTAGAATTACATCCTACACAGAAAGAACAGTAAGAACTAATGCCTGAGGGAGGCCTTGAGAAAGGTGGCCAGTTTATGAGTGAATGGCTTTAGAACCACAAGCCTTAGTAAATGAAAATACAGTATGCCTAGTTAAATTTGAAGTTCTCATGAGACATTATTTAGTTTATTTTAACTGCAATGGAAAGCGCTGGAAGATGTTAAGCAAGATTGACACAATCTGTGTTTTTTTTAAGTTAAACTTAAAAAAATGGAATTACAGAGTTCAGATAAAGATTAAGTTGGATAAACAAAAACCTGTATGCCTTATGGCAGCAAATGCTTTTTAATCAATTTGTGTAGGGGGGAAAAGCAAGAATGTATATAATGGGTTCAGACTATGGGAAGTCAGGTGGCTTGAGTCAAGGGTTTATCTTAAACTGAATGTAAAAGTTGGTTTAATGTAGTCTAAAAATGGCTTTGAATGACAATCAAGATATATTTTATTTTGGCAGGCACTGGGGAGACAAAAGTATTATATCAGTTCTGGACCAAGGCTGTGTAAACTGCAATAAAAACATCAAGATTTGTGTCTCACACAATGTGGCTGAATGGAAATTCTGACAAGCCTATTTCATCGAAATGCAGGGGATAAAGAGTGGGAAAAGATAATTTAGATTTGCTGCACGTTGAGTGCTAATAGAATATCGAAGTAAATTGTCTTGTGAAGAGTTGGAGATGGAGAGAGCAAGTGGGGGTGCCTGGATAGCTCAGTCAGTTGAGTGACTGACTCTTGATTTTGGCTCAGGTCATGAACTCACAGTTCATGAGATCAAGCCTCCTATGGTGCTCTATGCTGAGAGCATGAAGCCTGCTTGGAATTATGGCTTTCTCTCTCCCCCTTGCCCTTCCTCCAACTTGCATATTCATGTATACAATCACACACACTCTCTCTCAAAATAAGTAAACTTAAATAAAAAGAAGAGGGGCAAGGGAATGGGGTGGGGACAGAGCTATTGGTATTTAGTGACAGAGGCCAGGGATGCTGCCTGGACAGGACAGGACAGGACAAACCTCATCATAAAGAATTATCTTACCCAAATAGTGACAGCATTGGAAAGCCTTGTCTATCAAAGTCTGTGGGTCCAGAGACAGTCATAAAATCCACTTGGGTCAAAACCCTCTTTTTAAGGACAAATTTTTCCATCTAGTACATGTACTCACATGCTCAAAAGTAAATAAACTCTCTCTCAAAAATAAACATTAAAAATATTTTAAAAAATAAATAAAAGGTAAAGTTCTAAATCTTACAGTGATATACAGCAAATGATCATTGAAAAGATATTTGGTTTTTTGTCTATCAAAAGCATCTTTAAAAGTAACAATTGTAAAGCTAAGATTAGGTGATAATTTAACCAATAGGATGTATAAAATAGAAAGATATTACTAATAAAAGAAAAACTAAATTCAATTTTCATTTTCATATTTTTTTCAGGTATGGGGTTTAAGAGGAGTACAGCCATCTAAGCCCTCTGTTTTTGTTTTGATGCTACCCTCTCTTCTCCACATATTTTACATAACCTAATTCCTTTGTCTTGCTTCTTACCTGAAAGGGCAGAGAATAGTCGAGCCTGAAATATCTATCAATAAGACCTATCTTCCTTTCCAAAAGACCTTTGTTCATCTGTCAAATATTTTGTGAACATTTATTATGTGTATTGCATATGGTAGGCAAAATGATGCAAATAAACTATAAATTTCTTGTATCCGACCAGTATAATTCAGCACCTACATTGGACCTGGCACTCTTCTAGCGATCTGGGAACAACAGCAAGCAAAATTAGACAGCATCCTGCCCTCATGGATTCTACTGAAAGGTTTAAATTCTATTAATGAGAAGCTTTCAAGAAAACTTGGAGAGAAACATGTATACAGACAACCAAAAATAAGAAGCTATGCCCATCACAATTACTCCCTAATTGTTCATATTGATATCATGACTTAGTCAACTGTAATTATCTGTTTATTTCCTTTTTCCTTAATTAGAACAGTTTTCAGCCTTTAAAAAAATTTGCAGAACCCTGTATATTAGGGCAGTTCTCTATGTAAAATTGATCAAAGTAAAACTGATTACATTGGAAAGGAAGGGCGTATGTCACCAGCATCCTGGCCAACTAGAATGATCTTTAGGTTACCTGAAGAACTCTGTGGAGCACAGATGAAAAACCACTATTGGAAATGCTGTGGGAAGAGAATACGGCTTCCTGTGGGTGGCAGAGTGCCTACAAACTCAAATACTTGTTAAATGGGTAAGTTACACTTTTGAGAAAAAGCTTTTTAAATATAATAGTCTAGAAATTTTTATAAAAGACATGAGATTTGGGCTGTCATTTAGGATACAAGTAGGCTTTAGTTTGATGGAAAGAAGAAAAGTGAGTTTGTCTTGAAAAAGAGCATAAAGAAGTGGTCAGGGAAGCACCAGGTGAATGGTGGGGAGAGGGTAGAAGAGCTTCATGGGACAGAAGATGTGGACAATGTTGAAAACAATACGTTGATACCCTGTAGGAAGTAGAATTGCCCAGAGATCAGTCAACTTCCCTAAGGTTAGTCTCCAAATCCATGCTCTTTCTCCATCATGATTATTTAAATACATTTTATAAAGTGTAAGGCACTATGCACGCTTCACTTAGGAGTCATAGGTCATTTTAAAAATCTGTGCAGTCACAGTCAGATCATTTCAGCTAGAAGCACTCAGCTACAGTCAAGGTCCCTTCTAACTCAACGATATATCATTTTTAAGCTTAGAGATGGGTAATTGTTGTTGTGCATATATTTATTCCTAGTTAAATTAAAAGTAAGGATTCACGCGATTGTTTCTTTTTTGACTGGTCATACTCAAATAATCAAATTTACCTTTTAAAAATAGAATTGCATTAACAACATTCAATAATACTTCCATTCTATTGGAAAAGCCATAACTCATGAGGAAAATGGACTTCAAGAAGCACTTAGGAAGGACTAGTACAGCAATATAAATTGTATACATGTCCTCCTTGGAAAGCAGTTATGTTTAAAACTCTTACAAATCATGGTTTATAGTGGTTGTTTTAGAATGAGAAATGAGTATATTACTGTACATATATTTTTATGGCTTCATAAAGCTAAGCACTGCTTAAATGTATAAAGGGGTCATTATGTCAACTAAACGACTTCTCTTTCCCTAGAGTAGGTTTTAAATATCTGAGCTTAGCGAACGTTTGCTGGCTTATCCTTGTTTTGAATTTAGAGACAGAATTCTGAAAGAGATATTTCACAGTGTTTGATCAATAATAATTAAAATAAAAATATCTTCACTTTTTCCTTTGAGCACCAACAATTTGAGCTAGGTTAATTAAAAAAATGAAAACTTCATAATTACTGACTTGAGATATTTTCCAAGCAGGAATGAGGAATTAGTCACCATTAATGAATCCAACTGATCCACCTTCTACTAATTCTTCTCCTCTTAAAAATTTTCTATAACACACTTAAAAGGCATATTCTGCCAAGTAAGTAACTAAATGATCATTATCTATGATGATGCATATTGACTCTCTTTCAAAATATTTAGCAGATTTACCCAGAGCTTCTGAGCCCTATGTTAGTTCCAGTGAACTCAACAAATATTTGCTACATCAATTACTATATGCTAGTCATTGTAGAGGTGACAAAAATGAATTATATCTTCATTTATTTCCTCAAAGAGTTTCCAATCAAGAAAGGAAGCAAGAAGTGTATAAATAGCTGGGCAGAATTCAGGCCAGAGGAGCAGTACAGACAAACTGCTCTGGAGAAGTCTAAGGAAAAAAAATACTTTCCACTGTAAAGCAGGAAGCCATTTAGGGAAGAATTCATGAAGGTGGCTATATTTCAGTAAATTGGGTTTCAATAGATGGAGGCTAAAAAAGAGGCATCACAAACTGAGAGAATAAAAGCCAAAGTATTGAGATATGATACTTCAGATTCTTCTTCAGTACTGCCTAATCTAGTGGACTTCCTCCCTGATAAAGACATTCAGAATGGGTAAGCCTTTTCCACGTGGCCATGAGGCCAGTGGCAAGCTATGTATAGAGGTAGCAAGACTAGTGCTTTTGGAATTAGATTCAAATCATTCTGTGAAATCATTCACAGATTTAGGTTCAGTTTCCAGCCCAGCTGCCTACTACATACTATTTCCGAGCCTCAGTGTTCTTATCTGTGATGTACCACTGGTAATACTTGCCTCAAAAGGCAATGAGGAAAATTAATTTTAAAAACTCCATAGAGAGCAACTACTAAAGGCAACTCTACAAAGAGATATACTACAATAACAGTATAAACAAATCAAAATCAAATCCTAATGAAATGCTCAGTTAACCCACAGGAAGGCAAGAAAGGAGACAGGAAAAACAAAAGAAAATAATAATGAAGTGGTAAACTTGCTCTAATAGCCTAAAACTTGAACCAGCTTAGAGGTCCTTGAGCAGATGAATGGTTACAGAATTTGTGGTACATATATAACATGGAATACTGCTGACCAGTAAAAAGGAATTAATTATTAATACAAGCAATAACTCGGAAGAATCTCAAAAGAATTATGATGAGTGGAAAAAAAGTCAATCCCAAAGGTTTTAATATTGCATGATTTCATACATACCATTCTTGAAATGACAAAATTATCCAAATTGAGAACAGATTAGCAGTTGCCAGGACTTAAGGATTGTGGTTACAAAAGTACAATATGAGAGATCTTCATAACAGAAATGTCCAATTTCTCGAGTGAAATGGTTAATAATGTGAAGACACACATATGATAAAATTATACAGAACTAGCTACACATACAGATTTACACACAGGTAAAAGTGCAATGGGTAAATATGAATAACACCTTTAAATTGTCTCAATATCAGGATCTTGATTGTAACAGTGTACTCTATTCCTATAAGATGTTATCATTTAGGGAAACACAATGAAAGACACAATTTCATGTAAATCTACATGATCTCAAAATATAAAGTTTAATCCAAGAACAAAACAAAACAAAACTCCACAGACCTTGTGTTAGTTTGCCAGGTCTGCCATAATAAAATACCATAGAGTTGATGGCTTAAACAACAGAAATTTATTTTCACATAGCTCTGGAGCCTGACAATGTAAGGCGAGCTATCAAAAGCTTTGGTTTCTTCTGAATTCTTTCTCCTTGGCTGTGTCCTCATGCGGTCTTTCCTTTGCATGCCTATGTCTGTATCCAAGTTTTCTCTTTTAAAAAAAATTATGTTTATCTATTTTTGAAAGACAGAGAGAGTGAGAGAGTGAGAGAGAGGGAGAAACAACATGAGAGAGGAAGGGGCAGAGAGAGTGAGATGCAGAACCCAAAGCACCCTCCAGGCTCTGAGCTGTCAGCACAGAGCTTAACACAGGGCTTGAACTCACAAACTGAGATTATGACCTGAGCCAAAGTTGGGCACTTAATGAACTAAGCAACCAGGCACCCCCAAGATTTCTCCTCTAATAGTGACACCAGTCATACCGGATTGGGGCCCACCCTGAAGACCTTATTTTAACTTAATCACCTCTTTAATGACTTTATCTCCAAATGTGGTTACATTCTGAGGTATTGGGGTTTAAAGCTTCAACAAAAGAATTTTGGGCAGGATGTCAATTCAGCCCACACAAACTTAAAACAATAAAAGTCATAGCAGAACACATTGGAGGAAATATTTTTGGCATTAAATTTGGCAGTAATTTCTTGAATATGACACCAAAAGCACAGGCAACAAAAGAAAAATAGGTTAGAATACACCAAAATTTAAAACTTCAGTGCACCAAAGATACTATCAACAAGTCACAGGATGGAAGAAAATACTTGGAAATCATAAATCTGATAAAAGGTTAATATCCAGAATATATAAAGAATGACAACTCAACAAAAAAATAAACAATCCAATTAGAAAATAGACAAAGGGCTTAAACTGACATATCTCTAAAGAAGATATATAAATGCCCAACAAGTACATGAAGAGATGCTTACTATCATTTATCATTAGGGAAAGGTAAATCAAAACCACAAGGAGATATCACCTCACATTTATTAGGATGGCTAATCACACACACACACACACACACACACATACACACACACACACACACACACCAGAAAAGAAAGAAAGAAAACAGTAAAGAACTCCCCCCCCCAATAATGCTTATGCACTGTTGGTAGAACTGTACAAAGGTACAACTACTGTGGAAGTTGTTATAGCATTTTCCACAAAAAAAAAAAATCAAACTTAGAATTACAATATGATCCAGCAGGTCCACCTTTGGGTATATACTCAATATTCCAAAGAATTGAAAACAGGGACTCTAATATATATATTACCCCATATTCATAGGAGCATTGTTCACAATAGCAAAAAGATAGAAGTAACCCAGGTATCCATCAACAGATGAATAGATAAATAAAATGTGATATGCAAATAATAGAATATTCTTCAGTCTTAGAAAATAAAGAAAACTCTGACATATGCTACAATATGGATGAACTCTGAGGACATTATGTTAAGTAAAATAACTTGGTTACAAAAGGGCAAATATTACAAAATTCCATTTATATGAGTTACTTAAAGTAATGAAGTTCATAGGAAGAAAGTAGAATGGTAACCACCACGGGCTGGGGTAGATGGGAGTACGTGGAATTATTATTTAATAGGTAGATGGATTTATTTCTTACTGGCTTCTTTCTAGGACCAGCCTCTTTCCTTTCTTCTTCAATAACAAGTTTGAATTTTGCTAAGGAAGATATTAAAGATCCAGCCAGCCTAGGTCTCTATAACTTCACTCCTTTACTTTGTATGGCTCCAAAACTGAATAGTTGGTTAGAGACCATTTTATGTGTATATATATTTTCCATTTATATATAAGAAAGTGGTTTTTGGCTTAATACGTCTCTCTTTTTTTTTTAATATGATGGCAAATTTAATAACACAAGTATGATAAGATAATAAGTGTTCCCATTTTGTTACTTGGATACACTGCCATTTAATATTCTTGAGGCAATGAAAAAAAAATGGAAGCAAGATATTTTTCCCCCACAGTGACAACTGCATCTAGTGTAGTGTCTCACTTCCTTTTATTTTAACATAAAATATATTCAGCGTTCTCCATATTATATACTAGCATTAAGATGCCTTAATCAATAGGACTTAATTTTCATACGTGTTAAAAATAGATTGGACTTTTTGACCAAAAGAAACTCTTCACTTCTTATCCTTGGATTTCTTGAAGAATATCGTAAACGATGTTAATACATAGTCAAATCATTCTCTTGTTAAATAACTTTGGAAGACATTGAAAAACCAAGGTTAAATATTTATTTATGGTTGAACTTCTTATGAAATAATTTGTACTTTTTCTTTTAAGTAGGAAATACAATAAATGGTAATTTTCAAACTTAATTGACCACTCTACCACTTATTGTTTTAAATTGAATCATCTTAGGACTTTTCAAACAGCTTTTGAGACACAGTACAATTTGGGATATGGATGGATGAGGATGAGTCATGCTGCCCATGAGGAAATTAGAAACTTCATTTTGGCTTTTCTCACCAAAGAGGCGAGAAAAGCAAACGTTGGCCTTTCCTTCTTTAATAAAAATGTTGCTGTTCTAAGGTTGACCCTAGGAAAATAATTTGAGAATATTGGCAAAGTGACATGGTGACTAGCATTTAACACGTGTCTGCTGAGCATCAAAGACTTTGTCTTATTAGAATAGGATAACAGAGTGTTGGAAAAGGGAAGTACAGAGTGTTGGAAAAGCTTAATTTATTGATTTGGATCCAGCTGGATTAATTCCCATTATTATGGCTTGAAATAACAGCAAGTGGTTTAAAACCAGATCCTTCAACATTAAAAAATATAGAGACAAGAAAATATGGTTATGGCAATTAGAAGATATAACCTCAAGATACCATTTTCACTAGTTCCTAGGACCAATCAAACAAGAGATATGCAGGAATTATTCATAGAAAAGTATGACATTTTAATGAGACTTTAAATAAAACTGATCAACTATCCTATGTTCTTATATAGAAAGATGATATTATTAAAATGGCAATTTTCCTAGTTGACCTGGAGATCTTATGCAACTGCAGTTAAAATCACATCAGGAATATTTCTGAAACTTGATAATATGATTCTAAAATTTATGTGGGAGCAAAAAGGACTAGGAATTGCCAGCATACTTGCAAAGAAGAAAAATGAGCAAAGAAGGTTCATTTTTACCAGATATAAATACTTAAACTAAAGCTATAGTATTTAAGATAATATAGTGTAGATGCAGAAATAGACAAAATAATCAGCAATACTTAGAAAAGATCCAAAGATAAATGGAACTTTGAGGTATGAAATTGATGGCATAGTAGATCAAATGAAAAGGGAGGGACTATTAAAAAAATAGAGCTGACATTTAGCCATAGAGATGGGGGATAGGTGTGGGAACAGCATTCAATTCATGATATGTGACCCAACCAAAAATCAACGCAATATGTATTAAGGTAAAAAAACAGAATTCTGGACTTTTGGAAAAAATCATAGTAACCTTTCTGATGGTGGATAGGGCAGTCATGCTTAGCCAAGATAGAAAAGCTAATCAGAAAATTAAAAGCCCTGATAAATTATTTTATCAACAAATATTGTTGATCCAAACATACCTTAAAGAAAGTGAAACAGGAGGCTGGGAAGATGGCAGAGGAGGAGGAGGAGGAGTAAGAGGATCCTAACATAATTCATCCCATGGATACAATTAGATAGCACTCACATCAGCATAAGTAACCCAGAAAATTACCCGAAGATTGGCAGAACAAACTATGCAACTAAAGACAGAGAAGAGGCAACATCGAAAATGGTAGGAAGATGAAGAGGTGGTGGAAAGCTCAACTGATCTCAACTGTCTGTGGTGGGGAGAAAGCCATAGCACAAAGGGCAGGTAACAGTTTATCACCAGAAGCCTGTGTGAGGAAGACCAATCCCTATACATTTGGCTTTGAAAGCAAGAGGGTCAAATTATTTGAGTTCTTACAACCAGTGGTAAAGCTTAGAATTTTAAAACTCAATGGGTTTCGTTCTGGGAGAGGATAGTAATAGGAAGCTGAGTCTCTGTCCTTAAAGAGACAGGAGGACAATGGGCTTCATAAGCCCATGGAGATACAGCATAGAGACAGCCATTTGAAAACTCCCTGGGACATACAGGAGAGGGGAGAAACCCACTCGATTCAGAGCAAGTCCTGGATCTTCCTCCAGGAACAAAAGAGCTGGAAGTCTCCATTTTCCTCCTCTGCCCTCCAGCATAAACACATGGTCACCTGAGGGAATCAGAGCAACACCTACACTCTCCGCCTTGTTTACCCCAACCCCCCTCCAATACTACAACTGCACCTACACGGATCTGCAGTTTCCAGTCACACCTGCTTGCCTCCATGTAAGCACTGTGGGTCTCCTCGTTAGAAAACTGGCACAAATTTTGCCAACACCACATCTCCCAACAGTTACATACAAGGGAATCCCCATAAAGCTATGAGTGTGTTTTCAGCAAAAACTTTGCAGGCAAGAAGGGAGTGGAATGATATATTCAAAGTGCTGGAAGGAAAAGATCTACAGTCAACAATACCTTATCCAGCAAGGCTATCATTTAGAATATCAAATAAATAAATAAACAAATAAATAAACAAAGTTTCTCAAACAAAAGATAAAGAAGTTCATGACCATTAAACCAGACCAATAATATTAATTTAATATTTAATAACTATTAAAGGGGGGAAAAAGGCCATAGGTAAGAGTATGAAAAGTAGGAAAACAAAAGCAATAAAAGTAAGTATATCAGTAAAAATTAGTCAAGGGGTTCACACACACACACACACAGATGTAAAATCTGACATTATATACATAATTTGTGTAGGGTAGAAGAGTGAAGAATGTGTCCAAACATAACAACCATCAACTTAATATAGACTTATATATGCAGAAGATGTTATATACAAACCTAATGGTAACCACAAATTAAAAATCAGTAAACAAATATGTAAACAAAAAGAAAAGAGTCCAAGTATATCACTAAAGAAAGCCAGAAAACTATGAAAAAGAGTAAGAGAAGAAAGGATCAGAGAAAAACTATAAAAAATAACAAGTAACTAATTGGCAATAAATACATATCTATCAGTATTTACTTTGAGTGTAAATGGACTAAATGGTCTAATAAATAAAACATAGGGTTACAGAATGGATTTAAAAAAAAAACCTCATCTTTATGCTACCTACAAGAGACCCAGACCAGAAGACATCTACAGATTGAAAGTGAGGGGATAGGGAGACATCTTCATGCAAATCCTTGTTAAAAGAAAGGAGTGGAAGTAATACTTATCTCATGAAAAATGGGGTTTAAAACAAAGAGTGTAACAAGAGACAAAGAATGACACTATATAATAATAATAAAGGGAAAAATCCAACACAAAATTATAACAATTGTAAATATTTATGCACCCAACATAAAACAGTTAATAACCAACATAAAGAAAGTAATCATTAATAATAAGATAATAGTAGGGGATTTTAACACCTCATTTAAATCAATGGACAGATCATGTAGGCAGAAAATCAACAAGGCAACAGTGCCTTTGAATGACACACTGGACCAGATGGATTTAACAGATATAGTCAGAGCACTCCATCCTAAAATAGGAGAATACACATTATATTCAGGCACACATGGAACATTCTGGAGAACAGATAACATGTTAGGCCACAAAACAAGTCTCAACAACTTTAAATCAATCTAAGTCATAACACCCATCTTTTCAGACCACAATGCTATGAAGCTAGCAATCAACCACAAGAAAAAAATCTGGACAGAGCAAAAATACATGAAGTTTGAATAACATGCCACTAAACAACAAATGCATCAACCAAGAAATCAAAAAGAAATAAATAATATGAAAGAAATGAACATTAAAACATA
Organism: Suricata suricatta; assembly: GCF_006229205.1. Classification (NCBI taxonomy): domain Eukaryota; kingdom Metazoa; phylum Chordata; class Mammalia; order Carnivora; family Herpestidae; genus Suricata; species Suricata suricatta. Next base: position 110,070,488 of record NC_043704.1, read on the forward strand.
GCAATCCAGAATCTCTGGGATGCAGCAAAAGTGGTTCTAAGAGGGATATTTATAGCAATACAGGCCTACCTGAAGATGAAAAAGCTCAAATACACAACCTAACCTTACACCTAAAGGAGCTAGGAAAGAAGAATAAACAAAACCCTAAGTCAGCAGTCTGAAGGAAATAATAAAGACTAGAGCAGAAACAAATAATACAGAAATTTTTAAAAAACATACAATAGAACACATCAATGAAAGGATTGATGGTTTTCTGAAAATTGATAAACCTGTAGCTAGACTGTGCCAAAAAAAACAAGAGATCTCAAATAAAATTAGAAATGAAAGAGGAGAAATAACAATCAAAAGCATAGAAATACAAATGATTATAAGAGGCTGTGAAAAATTATACACCAACAAATTTAACAACCTAGATGTAGTAGATAAATTGCTAGAAACATAAAACCTCCCAAAACTGAAGAAAGAAGAAATAGAAAAATTGAACAGACTGATTAACAACAATGAGTAATAAAAAATCCCCCCACCCCCAAAAGAGTCCAAGACAGACAGCTTCACAGGTGAATTCTATCAAACATTTGAAGAACATTAACACCTATTTTCTTCTCAAATTATTACAAAAAAAAGAAGAAGAGGAAAGAAAGTTTCTAAATGCATTCTATGAGACAAGCATTACCCTGATACCAAAATCCAATAAAGGCACCGAGAGAGAGAGAGAGAGAGAGAGAGAGAGAGAGAGAGAGAGAGAGAGAGAGAGAGAGAGAGATTGAGATTGAACTAAAGGTCAATAATCTCTGATAAACAGAGATGAAAAAATCCTCAACAAAATATTAGCAAACCAAATCAAGCCTATATTGAAAAATATCACCACGATCAAGAGGGATTTATTCCTGATTTCAAGAGTGGTTCAGTATTCACAAATCAATGTGATACATTACATCAAGAGAAGGGATAAAAAAACCTTATGATCATTTCAATAGATGCATAAAAAGGAATTGGCAAAGCACAATATAAAATTCATGATAAAAACTCTCAACAAAGGAGTTTAGAGGAAACATATCTCAACATAATGAAGACCTTAGATGAAAAACTCAAAGCTAACATCATAGTCAATGGGGAAAAACAGAGCTTTTCCCCTAAGACTGGAAACAAGACAATGATGTCCACTCTCACCACTTTCATTCAACGTAGTACTGGAAATCCTAACCACAGCAATCAGACAACAAAAAGAAATAAAAGGTATCCAAATTGGTAAGAAGCAAAACTTTCATGATTTGCAGATGACATGATACTTTGTATAAAAAACTCTGAAGACTCCACCAAAAAGCTACTAACTAGAAGTGATACATGAATTCAGTAAGGTTGCAGGATTCAAAATCAATATACAGAAATCCATTGTACTTCCATACACTAATGAATAATAATAATGAAGTAGCAGAAAGAGAAATTAATAAAACAGTACCATTTACAATTGCACCAAAAATTATAAATTACTAGGAATAAACTTAACAAAGGAGGTGAAAGACCTCCTCCTCTGAAAACTGCAAAACACTGTTGAAAAAAATTAAAAGTGACGCCAAGAAGTGGAAATATATTCCATGCTCATGGCTTGGAAGAACCAATATTGTTAAAATTTTTCTCCATATTACCAAGAGCAATATATAGATTTAATATAATCCCTATCAAAATACCAATAGCATCTTTTTTACAGAACTAGAAAAAACAACCCTAAAATTTGTATAGAATGGCAAAGTACCTGAAGAGATAAAGAAATTTTGAAAAAGAGAAACAAAATGGAGGTATTACAATTCCAGAATTCAAGTTATATTACAGAGCTGTGCTAATTCAAATAGTATGGTACTGGCACAAAAGTAGACACATAGATCAATAGAACAGAATAGAAAGCCCAGAATAAAATGACAATTATCTTGTAAATTAATCTTTGACAAAGGAAGAAAGAATATTCAATGGGAAAATGTCTCTTCAACAAATGGTGTTGGGAAAATTATACAGCTATATGCAATAGAATAAAACTAGACCAGATTCTTATGCCATACACAAAAATCAACTCAAAGTGGATTAAAAGACCTACTGTGAGAACTGAAGCCTTAAAAATCTCAGAAGAGAGCACAGGCAGTAATTTCTCTGACATGGCCATAGCAACATTTTTCTAGATATGTCTCCTAATGCAAATGCAACAAGAGCAAAAATAAACTGTTGGGACTGCATCAAAATAAAAATTTCTGCACAGCAAAGGAAACCAACAAAGCTAAAATACAACATAGTGAATGGGAGAAGATATTTACCAATGATATATCTGATAAAGGGTTAGTATCCAAAGATATATAAAAAACTTATACAACTCAACACCAAAAATACCACAAATAAACCAATTAAAAATGGGCAGAAGACATGAACAGACATTTCTCCAAAGATAACATACAGATGTCCACCAAACACATGAAAAGATGCTCAACATTATTCATCATCAGGGAAACGCCAATCAAAACCAAACTGAGATATCATCTCACGCTTGTGAGAATGTCTAAAATCAAAAACACAAGAAACGACAAGTGTTGGTGAGATTGTGGAGAAAAAAGAACAGTTTGTTGGTGGGAATTAAAACTGGTGTAGCCACTGGGGAAGACACTATGGAGGTTCCTCAAAAAATACAAATAGAACTGACATATGATCCAGTCATCACATGGAGTATTTACCCATAGAATATAAAAACACTAAAGGGATATAATCACCCTTGAATTTATTGCAGCATTATTTACTATAGGCAAACAATGGAATCAGCCATGTCCATGGAGAGATGCGTGGATAAAGAAGTGGTATAAATACATGTTGGAATATTACTCATCCATATAAAAGAACTAAATTTTGCTATTTGTAACAACATGTATGGAGGTAGTGTGTATAATACTAAGCAAAATATATTAGAAGAAAATTAATGCCATATAATATCACTCATGTATGGAATTTAAGAGCAAAACAAATGAAGAAAGGGGGAAAAAGAGAGAAAGAGGCAAACCCAAAACACAGACTCTTAACAATAAAGAAGAAACAGATGGATACCAGAGGGGTGACTGGGGATGGGGAGTGGTGGAAGCAATAGGTGATGGGATTAAGAGTACACTTATTGGGGCACCTGGGTGGCTCAGTCGGTTAAGCGTCTGACTTCGGCTCAGGTCATGATCTCACGATTTGTGGGTTTGAGCCCTGCATCAGGCTCTGTGCTGACTGCTAGCTCAGAGCCTGGACCCTGTCTTCAGATCCTGTGACTCCTTCTCTCTCTGACCCTCCACTGCTCTCTCTGTCTCTCAAAAATAAATTTAAAAACATTAAAAAAAAAAGAGTACACTTATTATGATGAGTACTGAGTAATATAATGGAACTGTTTAGTCATTACGTCATATACCTGAAGCTAAAATAATACCATATGTTAGGTACAAAGGAATTAAATTTTTTTTAAATACTAAAAGGAAAAGGAAACAAACAAGGTAAAAACTACAGGAAGATATTTGTAATATATATAATCCAAAGAACTCTAATATCAAGAATATGTGAATCCAATGTATATCCAATATTTTATTGGCAAAAATTAAGAAGTCTTAGAATGTGGAGAGATGGAAAAGATGGGGATCAAACTAATCTTTCTCATTGCTAATTCAAGTTGGTAACTTGATACAACTTCACTGGAAAACAACTTGGCATTGTCTATAAAGCTCAGAATTTGTATACCCCACGACTCAGGCATTTTACTTACAGTTTAACTCTACCATTTGGATACCTGCACAAGAATATTGATTAATGTTCTCCTGCCACAGGAAAACAACCAATCTGGAATCAGCCCAAATGCTCTCAATGAGGGAATGAGCAATGAACTGGATGAAACATTAAGTTTGAATCTTGGTACACTAAGTTTGAGTCGGGGGGGCAGGGAGAGCAATCACAGTAGCTTAAACAGTATACATAAAAATGCACAATATATTCTTTAGGAATGTATACGTATGAAATACAGCTTACTTTTATAAAGCAAGAAAATAGAAAACACAAAACTCTCAAAGTTTTGGGCTATAACAGGAGGGTGAATGGGTAAATAAGCATCTAGGCTAGATCAGGAAAGCCAAAGTGACTATGTAAGTTCCCAGCAATATTGTAGTTCCTGGGTTGAGTATTTACAAGTTTCATTTTTCTCCCTGCGAATACATACATAGAGACATGGGCTGTCAATGAACTATTTATATTAGTCTATTTATGATTCATTCAACTTTGTACACCTGATTTCCATGAAGAAAATCAAATATATAACCTTATTTTAATATTGTGATGGTCCCACCACTCACACAGAAACCATTATTGGAGTGAAATTCACCTGGGAGCCTGTGCTTAATGAGACTATGTGTTCTGTTTCTACCATAAAGAAAAGCAGGAGGTGTTTGGGGACCTCCAATGCAGTTTTAGCATCACTATACTTTCTTGATCTGTGTGGAAGTAGAATTTTTCTAAACAGCACAGCAATACCCTCCTGAGTGCCAATGGGGATATGTTAAATGTGTGAAATTATCTCCTTCTTCAGAAAATCTCATTTCTACACCTATCAATCACTCTTCATTGTAACTTGTCAATCATTAAATCTGATTTTTTCCATTCTTCAGATGGCAAAGGTCAAACCCTTGGAAATGGACTTGCCTTCACTAATGATCAAGTTGCTGAAGCGAAAGTCAATAAAAATGTCAGTTCTGATTTTGTCCATGCTGATATCTGTGACTTCCCCAACCAGTGTAGGACTTCAGTGATCTAAATCAGTAGCAGTAGCTGAAAAGTAAACTGAACTGTGGTTTTCATGAGTCATCATGTGAATCACAACTGGTTTCCAGTCAAACTCTAGTGGCATCTCTGGCCTGGATGGAATGCATTGAAACGTTTCTTTTTCAGACAGCATGTATGCTCACTTTCCTGTACAGTCACTTTCCACTGGGCACTTTCCAACCTCAGTGGGTTAGCATTTTAATAGCTCCCTTCCTCAGCCAGGAAGCAGCTTAAGCTATAATTCATTCAGGTTGGTAAAAATAGATCTTTCTGGGGACTACAATCTCCAAGTTAATTGAAGAAAACAACCAAGCACCAGAAGGATGGAGAGAAAACATAATAGCTAAAGAAAACAAAGCATTTTATTTGATTGGGAGATGATTTGCAGTCTAGCTTTTGCCTTGGTCTGATACATTTAAAACAGAAGTAAAAGGCCAACTTTTATTTTATTTTAAAGTTTTTATTTCATTATAAAGTTATGATCATCTTCTGCTCAAACCTTGGGAGTATTATTTAAAAAATAAAAACAAACTAGCGCTGTGGAGGCTGGATGAGATGTCATTTCCTTAGGACATTGATGAGGAAGAAGGTCATTTTGCATGCATACATGCATGCATCCATCCATCCATTCCTCCAGTAATTACCAGGCATCTTTGTTGTAGAAAACACTGAATATTGGTACAAATCAATATGAAGCACAGTCCCTTTCATTAAAAGGTTTATATCTAATAGAATTTAATCCCACATGGTAAAGATAAATCAAGATTTAATCTGTCACTAAGTACAAAAGAATTTTTCTAACATTTTTCAACATATTATTGAAGTTTGAATATCAAGCTATGAAGAATAAATTTAGACATTCATTTTTCTTTAGGACTTTTGCCATATGCTTAAATATTATACCTATACATCAAACTGTCTTGTATTTCAAAAGACGACTAAAGAAATGAAGTCTAGAATATCTTTGTGAATCAACTTTGCTGAAATACGTTTTTAATATTTCTCATTTGTCCCCCAACATTTTGTCCTGAATTACCTTTTAAGGTTACGAAAAACAATCAAATCGAAACAATGCATTTGGAAGAAGAAAGGCTAAAGTAGAGCCCATTGTAAGTGTGATTCCAATTTTATTCTGAAGGATGATTATATCTTTGGAAGTGCCTTATAGAAGCCAACTAGTGACACTTAATTGTGAAGACAGTCATATTTGTCATATGATTATTATTATTCTGTTCCTCTACCTTATGAATTTCTCAAAAGCCTATGAACACCTCATTGCTATTGAAGATGTGGGGTATAGTCTTGCAAATTAACAAAAAAAATACAAAATAGAGATACAGGTCAGAAGTATGGAACTCTGACTTCTCTCTAGAGGTTTGACTTTTTGTTGTAATTATTTAAGAAATTTTGTAGAATATTTTTATTTAGAAAAACACAGTTAAAACACCACTTTTAGATGCAGTGAATGAAGATAATGAGACTACAGACCATAACAGTTTCACCAGTGAAAGCCACTTTGATTATACATTAAAAAACTATTAAATAGAAAAAAATGAAATGTGTAAAGCAAGAAGTTTAAGAAATAAGGGAAGGCTTTAGTAATACCTTCAGTCTTCCTATTTTTTCTTTTTATTTATCCTTATACATTATACTCAGATTTTGAGTTCACCATAAAGTTTTTGTTATGAAAGAAACACCAACAAAAATGAGAAAAAAAACCCAGAATAAACCAAAAACATAAACAGAATAATTAATTTATCTAATACATATTTATTGGGTGCTTTTTGTTCAAGATACCATCTTTATTGTTACATGAGGACATAAACATGATAATCTAAAGTTTCTGCCTCTGGGTTATAATTCTGTTGAATGATAAGAGCAAGAAACATGTAGACATAAAGTCCAAAGGACACAGAGTTACTTGTAATATCTCCTAAAACTGAAATAAATATCAGGCTCCCCCAGTGTACTTTCTCGAATTTTATAAATTTCTTTTTCCTTAATACAATTTGTAATTACTTATTGACTTGTGTACGTTTTAAAAATGTCTATTATCCCTGTTAATGGGAGGTTCCCTGAGGACAGGAACCATTAGTATTTGTCTGGCCCATATTGTTTTAGTACCTCACATAATACATAGTACATGAAAGCACTCAATAAATGGTTTTGAATGAATTACCAGACAAATAAATCCAAGAAAAATAACTATAACACATTTATATGAAAAATATCATGGGGGTGCCTGGGTGGCTCAGTCAGTTAAGCTTCTGACTCTTGGTTTCAGTTGATAAAAACCTTCCACAAAGTAGGTTTAGAGGGAACACATCTCAATATAACAAAGGCCTTACATGAAAAACCCACAGTTAACATCACACTCAATGGGGAAAAAGTAAGAGCCTTTCCCCTAAGATCAGGAACAAGACAAGGATGTCCACTATCACCATTTTTATTCAACATAGTACTGGAAGTGCTAGCCACAGGAGTCAGACAACAAAAAGAAGCAAAAAGTATCCAAATTGATAAAGGAAAAGTAAAACTTTCACTATTTGCAGATGACATGATACTATATATAGAAAATTCTAAAGACTCCCCCAAGGGGTGCCTGGGTGGCTGAGTCTATTAAGTGTTCGAATTCTCCTGGTTTGTAACGTCATTCGGTTAAGGTTCTGACTCTTGTTTCAGTTCAGGTCATGATATCATGGTTTGTGGGTTTGAGCCCTGTGTCGGGCTCTGTGCTGACAGCTCAGAACCTGGAGTCTGCTTCACTTCTGTGTCCTCCTCACTCTCTGCTCCTCCCCCACTCATGCTCTTTCTCTGTCTCTCAAAAAAATGAATGTTTAAAAAATTTTTAAAAAGCCTCTGCCGGGGCGCCTGGGTGGCTCAGTCGGTTAAGCCTCCGGCTTCGCCTCAGGTCAGATCTCACGTTTGTGGGTTTGAGCCCCGCGTTTGGCTCTGTGCTGACAGCCAGCTCAGAGCCTGGAGCCTGCTTCGGATTCTGTGTATCCTTCTCTCTCTGCCCCTCCCTCTCTCATGCTCTGTCTCTCTCTGTATCAAAAATAAATAAAACATTAAAAAAAAAAGTTTAAAAAAAAAGCCTCTGCCAAAAAACTACCAGAACTGATATATGAATTCAGTAAAGTTGTAGGATTCAAAATCACTATACAGAAATCAATTTTACTGCTATTCACTAATGAATAATAATAATAGAGTCCATCACCTGATAAATGGATCAAGAAGATGTGGTGTGTATATATATATATGTATATAATGGAGTATTACATGGCAATGAGAAAGAATGAAATATGGCCATTTGTAGCAAAGTGAATGGACCTCGAGGGTGTCATGCTAAGCGAAATAAGTCAGGCGGAGAAGGACAGATACCATATGTTTGCACTCATAGGTCTAACAGGAGAACAGGAGAAATTTAACGGAGGACCATGGGAAGGGGAAGAGGGAAAGAGAGTTGGGGAGAGAGAGAGACTCAAAACATGAGAGACTACTGAATATTGAAAATGAATCGAGAGTTGAAGAGGGAAGGGAAGGGGATGAGCGGTGGTGGTAACGGAGGAGGGACTTGTGGGGAAGAGCACTGGGTGTTATATGGAAACCAATTTGACAATAAACTATTAAACAAACAAAATAATAATAGTAAAGTAGCAGAAAGATAAATGAATAAAACAGTCTCATTTATAATTGCACCAGAAATAATAATACCTAGGAATAAATGTAACTAATGAGGTGAAGACCCATACACTGAAAACTATAAAACATTGATGAAAGAATTGAAGATGACACAAAGAAGTGGGAAAATATTCCATGGTCATGGATTGGAAGAACAAATATTGTTAAAAATCTCCATACTACCCAAAGCAACCTACAGATATAATGCAATCCTTATTGAAACAGCAAAAGCATTTTTCAGAGAACTAGAAAAAATAACTAAACACTGTATGGCACCACAGAAGACCCAGGAGACCCAAAGCAATCGCGAATGAGAGGAACAAAACTGACAGTATCACAATCCTAGATTTCAAGATCTACTACAAAGCTGTGGTAATGAAAATGGAATGGTACTAGCACATCAAAACAGACTCATAGATCGATGGAACAGAACAGAAACCTAGAAATAAACCCAGGAATATAGTCACTTCATCATCAAGAAAGGAGGCAAGAATATGCAATGGGAAAAAGACAGTCTCTTCAACAAATGATGCTGGAAAACTGCAGCTAGAAGCAGAAGACATGACACTGGACCAGGTCCTTATACCACATGCAAACATAAACTGAAAACAGATTAAAAGACGTAAATGTGAGAATTGAAGCCCTAAAATTCCTAGAAGAGAGCACAGGCAGTAATTTCTCTGACATGGCCATAGCAACATTTTTCTAGATATGTCTCCTAATGCAAGAGCAACAAAAGCAAAAATAAACTGTTGGACTGCATCAAAATAGAAAGCTTCTGCACAGCAAAGGAAACCATCAAAAAACCTGAAAGACAACAAACTGAATGGGGGAAGATATTTACAAATGACATATCTGATAAAGTATTAGTATTCAAAGATATATAAAGAACTTATGCAACCCAACACCAAAATACCCACAAACAACCCAGTTAAAAATGAGTAGAAGACATGAATAGACATTTCTCCAAAGATGACCCACAGGTGTTCAACAGACACATGAAAAGACACTCAACATCACTTATCATCAGAGAAACACAAATCAAAACCACGATAAGATATCATCTCACACCTGTGAGAATGGCTAGACTCAAAAATACAAGAAACAAGTGTTCGTGAGATTGTGGAGGAAAAGGAACCCTCATGTACTGTTGGTAGGAAGGAAAACTGGTGTAGCTACTGTGGCAGACACTATGGAAGTTCCTCAATATATTAAAAATAGAACTACCATATGATCCAGTAATTCCACGACTGATATTTACCCAAAGAGTAGAAAAACCTTAGTTTCAAAAGATATGTACCTCTATGCTTATTGCAGAATTATTTACAATAGTTAAATTATGGAAGCAGCTCAAATGTCCATGAATAGATGAATGGATAAAGAAGAGGTAGTATGTACACACACACACACACACACACACACACACACAGAGGCATGTTACTTAGCCACAAAGAATTTGCAACAACAGTGGTGGATCTACAGAGTATATGCTAAGTGAAATAAGTCAGTCACAGAATTAAATTCTACATATGAGTAAATCATATGGTATTTGTAAGAAATAAAACAAACGAACAAAATAAAACAAACAAACTGATGGTTACCAGAGGCACCGAATGGTACCAGAGGGGAGGGTAGTACGTGGATAGGTGAAATAGGATGGGGATTAAGAGTACAGTTATTCTGATGAGCACTGTGCAATCTACACAATTGTTGAATCGCTATATGGTACACCTGAAGCTAACATAACATTGTATGTTAACTACAGTGGATTTAAAATTTTTTAAAGGGATCTCAAATATATAAAAATAGATACTCAAAAGGGGAAATAAATACAATGTTTCCTGAAGGTTTTCGTTGTTTGGCAAAATATGAATTAATTTCATTCTTTTATATTCCTTTCTATTTTTTTCCAGTTTTCCAAAGTAATATAAATTTCCATTTCAGATAATATGTACAAAAAGATACCTTAAATATTGTTAATAATAAGTCCATCAAAGAGTTTGGGGGAGGTTTTCATGAGATTGTGTATGGATTAAAGAAGATAATGGCTAAAAAGAGTATGATCTTTATGCTAATTCTACCATCTAGGGGAAATTGATCCACCTCCAGATGGTGCAGACCTTCAATTTTAGGGTTTCAGACTAGTTTTTAAAGTTTTATATTTTTAATAGTCTTAAGAAACTCTTTAGGTATCTAGTCATTTTATTTAGTAAAATTTAACGCATAAGGAAAATTAGACTTAATTCACAGACCGTTGGGATTTATTTCATAGCCAAGTTTGAATTTTTCATATAATACATAACAACTCATTCTAAATAGCAAAAGTTTGAGTAGCAGATTTAACATTCTTATATTCATATGCCCAGTGTCCCTATTTTCCTGAGAGATACTGAGAGTTTACTTTGGTTATAAATTTGCCATAAGCCAAAAAAAATAGTATGTCCACTCAAATTCTAGGAAATTCAGTGAGATTTACTAAGACTAAACTATCAAGAACAATCAGCTAGTGCTTTCCTTTCCTCCATCATGATATCACAAAACACCTGTGAACACCTGTATAACACCTTCACTTATATTTTCCATTAACATTTTATCACCTACCTCATCGCCATTCTTATAAAATCCATCAATCCAACAAATCTTTTGATGCATTTCAAAGCAGATGGCATACTTCTGTCTACATATTTCAGCCTAAATTATTAATAAGGTTTGAATATTTGTATTTTTATTTAACACTTGCACACAATAAAAGGAACAAATCTTAAGTCTACATTTGTTCAGTTACAAGAGTGCAAGTACTTCTGAAATCCATTCCTAATAAAATCTAGAATATTACTATCATCCCTTATGTCATTTTCTTGTCAATCTTTACCTCCATTTCCTGAAGAAAACACTTTAAAATTTTTTAATATACCATAGGTTAATCCTTTCTGTTCTAGATTTTTATATAAATGGAATGATACAGTATATACTCTTTAGGGTAAATCTTCATCAATTTAGCCTATTGGTTTTGATTCATCCATTTTTTATGGATCAACAACAGATTTTTTTTCTGAGTAATAAATATGCCACACTTTGTTTCTTCATTTGCCTAGGTTTGGATCCTGGAGTATTTCTGGTTTATAGACATTATGAATAAAGTTAAAGTTAATACTGGAGTTGGTTCATGGGAGATACAGTAATAATGCCTTTTAATAACAAAGTGGATTCCAGTGGTTTGAATTTTAAATAACAAACATGAGACAAGTGCACTAAAGAATGGGTGAGGAGAGGTACACGTGACTGGCTGTCAGTTAAGTGTCTGATTCTTGATTTCAGTTAAAGTCATGATCTTAGTTTGTGAGTTCATGTCCCACATCTGGCTCTGCACTGACAGCATGGAGCCTGCTTGGGATTCTCTGTCTGTCTGTCGATTTATCTCTGTCTCTCTCTGTCTCTGTCTCTGTCTCTGTCTCTCTCAAAAATGAATAAGTAAACTTTAAAAAAAAGAATGGGTGAAGAGAACTGCACGGAGAGTCATAGATCCCAAGAAAAAAATTTTGCCATGTTCACAAGAGAAACATAAATTAAATAACAGGTTTCTGAACCTCTGAACATAAATCCTTCCAGCCTCACTTATTGTTCCCTCCGAGGGTGTTGTCAGGAAGGAACAAAACCAAACAAATAATAATAAAAGATGTGACTGAGCATTTGTAATTATAAAGCAGCAATCTTTGGGATATACATTATCCAACTTCAGGGGTACACTGCTATACAAAAGCATTCTAAGTGTAAGATATTTTCTATCATTGGGACACTCACAACTCCTAGCTTTAGATAGATTATCAACTAATTACCAGAAAATCCCCCAAAGGCTTGACTGCTTAATTGTAAGAGAGCTTTGGGGTCCTTTTGATGTCTACTTTTGGCATGCCAAAGAGTAACTTACACAAAGATAAAAAGCATTCACTGCACTAAAAGGCTACTCTTAATAGATTAAAGCTTCATAGCTGGGTCAATGACAAAGGTCTTTAAATATATATTTTCTTTCCTCTCTAGAGTAAATATGCAATCATCCTGTGTAAATAATAAGAGAAAATTATACCAGTAGAAAGGAAACCACTGAGTTTTATGGAGTCAAATAAAACAGAATGAGGTGAAATGAAATGTCCAAGATCATAGGAAGAGGAAAGATATTTTGCTAGAATAACTTTAATTTCTTATCCCCAGTATTCATTTATTAACTTTTAAAATACCATATGTCTTTCGCACAGGCTCTTGTTTTGTAGATGGCCTAGGTGTTATTTACTCCTGAAAACACTTTGCTCCTTCCTTGATCTCCTTCTATAAGTTTATAGACAAAATTATCACCAAAAAGGAAATTTAGGTATTTTCTCATTTTGAGAGGGAATGTGAAGGGCACCTGGGTAGCTCAGTCGGTTAAGCGTCCGACTTCGGCTCGGGTCATGATCTCACAGCCTGTGGGTTCGAGCCCCACGTTGGGCTCTGTGCTGATTGCTCAGAGCCTGGAGCCTGCTCAGATTCTGCGTCTCCCTCTCTCTCTGCCCCTCCCCTACTTACTCTCTGCTCTGTCTCTAAAAATAAAATAAAGACATTAAAAAAAAAAGTTAAAAGAGAGGGAATGTGAGACAACAGTGGAAGGTACTATTTGGGTTTCAAGAGAGGCCTCAACCAGAGTCACAATCCTTAAAGAGTTGACAGTGTTGTTGAGACCAAATTAATATAGTTGGGCCCCCAAGAAATGTGAAGAAGTCTGATAACAGCAAGTAGCAGGCAATAAGGCATAAACTGTGAGGACGGTGAGGGCTCCTGGGTAGCTCAGTCAGTTAAGCGTTCAAGTTCAACTCAGGTCATGATTTCACAGTTTGTGGGTTTGAGCTCTGCACCAGGCTCCGTGCTGACAGCTCAGAGCCTGGTGCCTGCTTAGGGCTCTGTCTCTCCCTCTCTCTCTGTCCCTCCCCCACTCACAGTCTCTCTCTGTCTCTCAAAAAAAAATGAATAAAAATGTTTTTAAAAATTAAAAAGAAAAACTTTGAGGAGGGTGAAAGGAAAGTCAGACAGAAAAGACTGATCAGATTTACAATAGGCCTTAGAGAATGAACAGGATCTGATCTGACTAGGCAGAGAAAGGGGGTGGGGGAGGCAGAGAGAGAGAGAGCGCAAAGAGATCACAGTAGAGGCGGCATAGAAAGGAGAGAGGTAAGAGAATAACAACCTTTGGTTCTAGCGTTTCCTATTGTTCCCATGCAGTCTGGAGATTAAACGTTAAAACAGGTGCACAATATTCATTTGTAGAGGTTATCAGGTGTCTATTAACTTGTATGTTTACTTTGCTCTTTGTACTATACTTCAACAGAATTTTACAGTCGTGAATAATTAAGCAATGTTTATTTTTAAAAAGACATCAGCACCTATATTGGTATTATAAACTTAATATTTCTTGTTAAATAAATGCCTGAATGCTTAGATCTCACTTGATATAGAACTTTTCCTCCCTAAAAGGATTTTTCATTAAGGAACTCACAAATATAAGTGTTACATTTGCTTTTACCTGAAACAGTTGTATGTATATCTTGAAAGTGGACTTTGAGTTCATTGATCCTATTTTCTTCTGAAATGGTTTTCCTTACACATTATTAAAAAGGAATGTTGAAGAAGTGGAGAGGAAGAAAGAAGAAAAATTAGGTGACTCTTTTATGACAAGTCTGAGTCCTTTAATTAAATTTTTTATTGTTAAACATATTCTACGAAGTCAGTCCTTACCTATGATCATATATGGATCTTTATAAAGTAATTGAAAATGTTACCATCCTTTTAGATTTTATACCTCCTCTTTCTTTTGTTTAGGCAGTTGTCCAAAATTTAAGAAAAGAACCTACTATTTTTTCAAGACTTCATTTTTACTTTTTGACACTATTAGTACATGAGCAGAAAAAATTATATGAAACACTATATTGAAAAGGATTACCAGGCAGGAGAAGAAACCTAACCTTCAAAGGTAAGTCTATCACTCTTGTCTTCTTTTCCTGTTAAATCCAAATTCTACCTCTAAATCTTTAGGTTCCATCCAGGAAATTACATAACCTAATTGAATCTCAGGTTTTTAGTCCGCAATATGAGATACATTGTTTACTACATGATTTCTGTTTCTTTTTAGAATTAATATTTTATTTTTAATAATTGTCTAAGTTATTATAGAATCTGAATATAAAGTCAGAGGATTAAATGGCATGAGGTCATGGAAAAATGATTATAGAGTTACTTGATGCAAAAGTGAAAAATACAAAGAAATTGGTAGAGTATTTTAATATTTTCCACATTTTTGCTCTAATTATAAAAATAAGACTAAAATAATATTGTTAATCTCTTTAAATTTTTTATATCAAAATTTAAATTTGGCAAAATACCTTATTATATTACTTAAATAGAATGAATTCTCCCCTAAATTTTCCTAATGTTAATTGACCTTTACTTATTTGCGGGAGGGGGGAATGGACATCACCAGTTGGGCATATTCCTATGATTCTTTTTTCCAAGACAAAAACTATTATATCATTTTTTAGTTCAAATATCTCTTATTTCTAACATCTCATAGAGATAAGTATTCACTGGACTATGTGTTCTTCACTTACAGGAACAGGGGAAAATGACATCAAGAGTCATGCTGAGATCTTCTTCTAGTTTTATACAATCTCTTGTTGCCAGAACTAGGAAGTGCTACGTAACCTATTCCCCAATGTCAATAGCCCAGGAAATAAGTGAAAGGACCATACAGCTAACTCAGTGTTCAGTTACATTTTATTTGGATTTTGTGGTGCACACTATGATGTCAAAATTGCTCTTTAGGAATGAAGCACTTATATCCCAAAGACCTGAGAGTGCTACTATAAGATGGCCCCTCTGTGGTCCATCCCCTTTGGAAATTTCCTTGGCCAAAGAAAATCCCCTCATCCAAGATAACACTTCCTTCCAGGGAAGTCTGCAGACAGTGGCTCATCAATGCAGAGATATAAGTGCTCAGTCTCCTCACTCTTACTCAAGATGATTCTCAAGGGTCATCCTGGTTGAAGGGCTCACCAAGAAGTCAGTTGAGGTTTTTGATGGGCCTTCACCAGAGTCCAACTTCTCCCTCTCCTCAGTCCTGCTTTAATGCCTTCTCTCATACAGGTGTTGATCCTTAGAGTGTCCTTTAATTAATGTTCTATATGCTAATATCCATCTCAGTGTCTGTTTCCTGAAAAACTCAACCTATGATAGGTGACGGTCCACCTTAAGGTAGTACAAGAAAGCAAATGCTATTATGGGATTTTGGAATTGGGTCACCTAAAGCCTAGTAGGCAAAAGGCACTCATTATTCATTCAAGAAGTGCAGATAACCCTGGGACAAGGTAGCAGTGCAATTGTTCACCAGCGGTGAATTCTGTTGAGGGAGGAAAATACTTTAGCTGGTGTGATATATCAGGTTTTTCATACAGAGGAAGTAGTTACTATGAGGAGAATGGAGTTCAATGGCTATTACTAAGCTCAGTTGAAATTCTGGAGTAAGATAACAAAAAGCCAAAAGTCATTAACCAGCAATAAAAATCTAAGTACAAAGGGTGTTTGGCTGACTCAGTCAGAGTAGCATGCAACTCTTGATCTCAGGGTCACGAGTTTGAGCCCACTTGGGCACAGAGATTATTTAAATAAAAACTTTAAAAAAATATCTAAGTACAAAAGCCAGAGATCTTCTTGGCAGCATATAAGGAAGCTCATATATCTTATACTGAGAAAGTAGAAAATGCTGAGGCCTAGGCCTTGATTGTCAGAGTAGCTAAGCTCCAAAAAAAGGTTTAAAGTATAACTAGAGTAGGCCTGCTATGCCGTTTTCGGTCTGTTTTGTGAAAGAAAACAATCCTGTACATGGAATGGGAACATCTATGTTAATGTACATGAAACTTGAATCCCAAGATTCCTCTGGACTCCCTGAGCCTACCGAAATGGCTTACATCTCCCTTATAAGGTCTACCATTCTCCCCTCCCTTGAAGTTCCTACAAGAGTCTCTCCCTTAAAATATAACATTTTACTCCCCTCCTTGGCTTAGCATCTTCTTCAACCTTTCCTGGCTGCTAGGCCAAAAACTAAGGTTATGTCCCCAAATCAGCTGGCTATAAATATTCTGGGTCAGCCAAGGAAGGAGAGGATGAAAAACCTTCAGGAACTAGCTATTGTGTATTGGAAGGATCTGGGAGATTACTTGTGGGTCTACATTACCAGGCTGATGGACTAAACTGGGGCAGAACATACACTTTTGGAATACAGAATTTCATACCTGAAAAAGGTCTGGAGATGGTGTATATATACCTAGATGGCTTTTAAAAACATCAGGAAATAAGATGTTTAAACATCTTTGAATAAGATGGAATGTTGCCATAACAGAGGATGAAAGAAAGGGTGTAAAGGCCTAGAGAAGTATACATTTTTAGAGAGGATATACTTTGTATGGTTATAAACCTCCCAGAGAACTCTACTCTACATGCTGACCCATAGGAATGTGCTCTTGGCATCACTAAGTTCAGAAGAGGCTCTCATTTCTAGGCCAAATTTTCAAAGAACTGGGCTCATCATTTGCAATGTAGACAATAACAACTGGAAATAATAGAGGCCAGGTGGCAAGGTATAACTGTCAGAATACAAGTGAGTGCAATTATAATAATGAACAGCAAGGCTGGTGTGGCAGCAACATGAGCCCAGGGATTTCGAAGAGTTAGATAGTTAAAAGCACATGTCAGGAGTCCGGATTCCAGCCAAACAGTGTGAGGAACTTCATGGACCCACTCCATAGCTCCTTATGCTAAATAAGCAAGAGGAGTCAACATCAGGCCAGGGGTAATTGGCCCTGATCACCAGATGGGGTCAGAGGGGCAGTTACAGTGGGAACATAGAGGGATGTTTTTGACACCTGCATGATAATACTTGTGAGCTTCTTGGTACTCTCTTTCACAGTTAATAGATAAGTTCAGCAATACTGCAGTAAGAAGGATATAATGGCAGCGATCTCAGTCATTCTAGGGATGAGGGTCTAGAGACTAGACAAGAAATTTAGTCAAAAAGA
This sequence comes from Suricata suricatta, assembly GCF_006229205.1. Classification (NCBI taxonomy): domain Eukaryota; kingdom Metazoa; phylum Chordata; class Mammalia; order Carnivora; family Herpestidae; genus Suricata; species Suricata suricatta. The sequence continues at coordinate 110,088,079 of NC_043704.1, forward strand.
ATTGATAAAACTGCCTAGGAGGAGATTATAGAAGTTGCATAAACACTACCTACCACTTGAAAAAGTTAAATCTACAGAAGCCACAAATCTAGAGCAACAGAGACTAGTGGAAAAAGAAGGAGTCTTATATTATTGCTGAAGGCTGTCTTTTTTCTTTTCCTTCACAAGAATTTTCCTGTCCTTCCACTTTGTCCCCAGACAACTGGCTTACTTAATCAAAGCCAGATGCTACACTATTCTAAATGCATGGGAAAAGATTTACTTCCAAAATGGACATCTAAAATCTTCTGTATTTTAAGAGAGTATTGTAAAACTTCTTTTCTGCATCTTGTCTTCCTATATTACTCTAAACTCCTGTCCACAGCTCATGTGGACAAGAAAAAAAAAACAATACAAAATGATTCTTCATAACACTACAAATAAAGAAATTATTTCCATCTGTATTTTCTATTTTACCTTCTATTTTATTTCAGGACACTGGTTTCTCAGTTTGGTTGTTTGTTGGTGTTGAGCATGCTCTAGTCTCCATGAATAGTTCTGATTGTGTCAAACAGCCAATGTCTTTGATACAAGGGAGAGCTTGATTAAAGGAGGATACATGACTGGAATCAGGTCAGTTAAAATTACTTATTACTTTATCTCCCACTTCGGAGAATAAGAAGTTTAGAATTATTCTCAAAAGCATGAGTTGTGATGTTACATGGATTCAGATTTGATCCCTGGCTCTAAAATTTTGGTGTGATACTTAATAGCTCAATATCTTAAAGTCACTTTCCTCCTATATATGAAGGAGTTTAGAATTACTACATGAAATCATTACCTACTTTAAAAAGAGAATATAGTAAAGCTTGTTAACAAAATTCTTGGCACATCCAAAATGCTTAATAGCTGTTTGCCTTTGACTCCAATATAAAAAAAAAAAAAATCAAAACCAAAACAAACAAAAAAACCCAAGGCACAAAAAAACAAAACCTTCATCTGCTCTGAATCAGTACCACTGATTAGAAATGCCTTAGATGTAAGCAAGTGGGGTGCTGCACTGGAACCATGGTGCCACATGCTATTGAAGCCCTTCCCCAAATATTTGTTTTAGTCTCTCTCTGCTATGAATGAGACCAGCTTAGGTTAGGAATGCTATCTTACTGAGGGTCCGTGAACCTAGAGTGGTCATGCAGGAGTCTGGTTATCACATACACACTCAAATTCAAAATTTAAAGTCCCTCACCAGTAGCTTACACTGCCTAGAATTTGAAGAACACCTGAATTAGGTGCTCTAAGCCTAGAACAGCTTCCTATTTCTCCCTTTTGGGTCATTCCCTGGCTTTCTACTTCAGATATGGGACTAATTAGATATCCCAAGGGAACTCCGTGGATCATGCGTAAAAGACCAAAAGGATAGCCTGATAAGAAAATCCCTCCCCTTGGCTGGTGAGGTATTTCTTTCATGAGATAATGCAAGATTGGTATACCAGACCAGTGCTCACATACTGATACGAAGTGACACTCACTTATGTTGTATGTCAGATTTGTTCTGAGCTACCAATCATCCATTTCTGACCCTTAGGCTTGAGCCCTGTGTGTGGATCTGTCAGTTGGTTCTAAGCCATTTATGTTCCCAGCATTTCCTCTGGTCTACAGGACCCAAATAGTGACCAAAATCCTTTACAAAATGTAACCCTCATTGCTGAGATCCAAGATGATCATCTCATCCTACCACATGCTCTGTGCCATGTCCAGAGAGTCCTCTAGGGTAGCTACCATACCTATCTCCTCCAGGGGCTTTTGAGACTGGGAAAGGAAGTAGTTTTCAATGCCAATGGGCCCTTCTTATTGGTGTTCTCTTTGTCTCTCTGATTGATGTGGTAACATGATATTCTCCTGGTCAGTCTTAAGATGTAGTACATAAAGGATACAGATTTTTTGTGCATAGAGGACCCCACACTCCACTCATGGACCCCTTACCTATCTTCTTTGCTGGTAGTGATGTGTGAATAGCAAGGGTGTATTTAATAATGGAAGAAATAAAACTCTAGGAATGCAGAGATGACAGCCTAAAGAGTTCAAGAGAAGACACAGTGGGAAGATGTGCTGTTCAATATCTATGCTATAAACTTCTGAATGATGAATTTAACATGATCAGAAAATGAATTACCATTCATGTTTCACCATATCCTGGATAAGACTTACATTTGTGGTCATCATCAGAGAAGCAGAGTTGCAATTTCTGAAACAATCAATAAGAGCCAACATTCATGAGAAGCACAATGACTGATTTAGCACCATGAGTAAAATGTAATCAACACTTAAAATGTTGTATTATAGAACTGAAGAAGAAAATCTTTATAATTTCCCTACAAAGAGGTTGGGGAAAACTATAGAATTATGAGCAACAATAGCATTGTTCATTTCTAACAATGAGAGATAGGAAATTAGCCAGAAACAGCAATTTAGACACTAATGAATCAGTTTGATAATAAAGAGATGTTCATTAGACTGGACAGGAAGAAGTGGTGATGAGGCACTATGAAGAAGCTTTATGTGCATTGATTGGACAATAACTACATATTTAACTAGCTCTTCTCCCCTCTTTACTCAAATTCTTCACTGATAAATCACTGTACCTTAAATGGGTCCTTGAGTTTTATAATACATTTTTAATCAAGTTGTATTTATAGGCAACAGCCCCTCAAAATTCTACTCTGATCTCAACACACAGTAGGGGCTGCTCTATTCTTGACTACATCTAGGCATACAGGATTTACACATGCAATTTACAGGGGCCCCATACTCATAGACTTTAAAGAGAATGACATCAAATTGTTCAGTAATCACTGACTTCTCTAGCCCCCTGTCATATATTTCTTCTCAGCCTTAGATTTTTTTTCATCTTCAAAACATTTTTTCCTTGTAACTCTTAGATATTCTGAGAGGACACTATCCAATACTTTGTCACCATTGCTATAATCAAAAACCCCAACAACCCTACCTCAGCTATGTTCTCAAATCCGTTCCACTCTGTCCATTTTCTTCACTAGTGATGGGTTATTGAAGTAGCTTCCTCTTCTATATCTGTCTCCTTCCCACTCTACTTTACCTGGAGGACCATATTGCCTCAAGTAACCATTCTATCATGGATACCTGAGTTCTCCAGAGCTTCAGGGTAAAATTTGAGTCCTTCAGTAAGCACATAATCTGGTCCAAACATCCATTTATTATTTAATCTTTTAATTTTAATACCACACACTTGATACTTCATTCCCATGGTCATCCTCTGAACATAAAATAAGCCTTAAGTGTTTCATACCTTCTGACTTTCTCCCTACAAAGCCTTTCTTCACTTTGTATACATGACAAGGTCTAATCACTTTATAAGATCCAAGTGGAAAAGGTGCTCTTCTGTGACATTTTGCCAGGCTCTTTTGGGCAGGTTAGCAGCCCTCTCAACTGATAATGCATCATTATGCATTTATCACACTGAATGTGGAATTACCTGCTTGCATGTCTGTCATTGTGCTAGATGGTGAGCCCCGTGAAGTCTAGGACTCTCTTTTATTCATATTTATATTTACAATGCATGAAAACTAGGCTTTCATTAAATATGTATTAATGAATGAATAAAACCCCTTGTATTCTCACATGTATTTTCCATAGCCCCTCTTTTTTTATAGAAATGTTTTTCCAGCCAAGTTTATAGTAAATTGTAAGTAAATGTATTATAGATACAACGTGTTATATTTAAAAGTACTCATCAAAAATTATTACTTTACAATTAACAAAAATTTTAAGTGAAAGAAAGTTGAAAGAGACAAAATGACAGATTCTCTTACAAAATGACTTAAATTACATACATTTTAATTATGGCTCTTCCTGAAAGGCCTGTCATTGAGACTTCTTTACTGGATCTTACCCATAATACGGAGTTGAGACAACTGAAGCTAAGGAACTCATAAACAGAAATAGAACCTAAATTCTAAATGCAAACATACAATTAAAATTCTAGAGTGTAAAAGTATGAAAGCCTGTCATAAATCAAGAAGATAAAGCAAAAAGCAAGTCTTACATGAATATTAAAGTAAGCCGTTATTTACAAACCAGAAAGGCAGCTAGAAGATCATTTTTTTTAATGGAGGGGAAACAAATGGATGAAGGCCTACAGATTCTAAATGACCCACAGGAAACAAGAGAGTAGGAAAAGTAGTAAATACTACACGTTTAAGGTTCAAATATCAAAACATTAGTTGCATTTAGTGACAACCTTCCAGTCCTGCTTTTTAATGCACTAAGGCAATTCTAACCCTGGACATATAGATGAGTGGGTGCACTAAATAGAGAGCTAAAGTTGCTAAATTACTCTCAGTTATCCTTAACAGGAGCAAAGGAATCACATCAGGTTTTTATTACAGATTTCCTTTATTTATGTATTTAAATTCCAGCATAATTAACACAGAGTGTCAGCTTCAAGTATATAATATAATAATTCAACAATTCTATACATAACTCAGTGCTCACCACAAGGACTGTACTCTGCATCCTCTTGGCCTATGTCACCTCCCCTTGTGTTCTCTCTGGTAACTACCTGTTCTCTGTATTTAAGAGTCTGGAGGTTTTTTGTTTGTCTCTTTTTTCTTTACTCATTTGTTTTCTTTCTTAAATTCCACATATGAGTGAAATCATATGGCATTTTGTCTTTTTCTGACTTACTTATTTCACTTAGCATTATATCCTATAGATACATCCATGTTGTTGCAAATGGCAAGATCTCATTCCAGTATGTGTGTGTGTGTGTGTGTGTGTGTGTGTGTGTGTGTGTGTGTGTATATATATATACACACATATACATACATACATATATATGTGTGTGTGTGTAGTGTATATATATATGTATATACATATATATATATATATATCTGCATTCATAGAGTTTTATTTCTTCCATTATTAAATACACCCTTGTCATTCACACATCACTACCAGCAAAGAAGACAGGTAAGGGGTCCGTGAGTGGAGTGAGGGATCCTCTTTGCACAAAGAATGTGCATCCTTTATGTACTACATCTTAAGACTGACCAGGAGAATATCATGTTACCGCATCAATCAGAGACAAAGAGAACACCAATAAGAAGGGCCCATTGGCATTGAAAACTACTTCCTTTCCCAGTCTCAAAAGCCCCTGGAGGAGATAGGTATGGTAGCTACCCTAGAGGACTCTCTGGACATGGCACAGAGCATGTGGTGGGGATAGAACAATCATCTTGGGTCCCAGCAATGAGGGTTCCATTTTGTAGAGGATTTTGGCCACTATTTGCGTGCTGTAGACCAGAGGCAGTACTGCAGTGGGAACATAAATGCTTTATACATATAAATGGAATATAAATATAAAAACATAAATTGCTTTGTATATATGATGGAATATACTTTCTTATCCAATCATCTATAGATACTTGGGCTGTTTCCATAGTTTGACTACTGAAAATAATTCTGCAATAAACATAGAAACTGATCTATTCAAATTAGTATTTTCGTATACTTTGGGTAAATACCCAGTAGTGGAAATACTGGATCATATGGTAGTTCTATTTTTAATTTTTCGAGGAATTTCCATAGTGTCTTCCACAGTGGCTACACCAGTTTTTATTCCTACCAACAGTGCATGAAGGTTCCTTTTCCTCCACAATCTCACCAACATTTATTTCTTGTGTTTTTGAGTTTAACCATTCCCACAGAGCATTTCACTGTGGTTTTGATTTGCATTTCCCTGAGGATGAGTGATGTTGAGTATCTTTTCACGTATCCGTTGGACACTGTATATCATCCTTGGAGAAATGTCTATTCATGTCTTCTGCCCATTTTTAACTGGATTGTTTGTGGGTTTTTTGGTGTTGAGTTGTATAAGTTCTTTATATATCTCTGGATACTAACTCTTTATCAGATATGTCATTTGTAAGCCTCTACTACAAAGCTGTCATCATCAAGACAGTATGGTATTGGCACAAAAGCAGACCCATAGACCAATGGAATAGAATAGAGAACCCAGAACTGCACCCACAAATGTATGGCCAATTAATTTTTGACAATGCAGGAAAGAGTATCCGATGGAAAAAAGACTGGTGCTGGAGAACTGGACAGCAACATGCAGAAGAATGAAACTAGACCACTTTCTTACACCATACACAAAAATAAACTCAAAATGGCTGAAGGACCTAAATGTGAGACAGGAAACCATCAAATCCTCAAGGAGAAAGTAGGAAACAACCTCCTTGACCTCAACCACAGCAATTTCCTACTCGACACATCCCCAAAGGCAAGGGAAATGAAAGCAAAACTGAACTCTTAGGACCTCATCAAGATAAAAGGCTTATGCACTGCAAAGGAAACAATCAAGAAAACTAATAGGCAACCAATGGAATGGAAAAAGATAGTTGCAAATGACATATCAGATAAAGGGCTAGTATCCAAAATCTACAAGGAACTCACCAAACTCCACACCCAAAAAACAAATAATCTAGTGAAGAAATGGGCAGAAGACATAAACAGACCCTTCTCCAAAGAAGACATCCAGATGGCCTACAGGCACATGAAATGATGCTCAACATCACTCATCATCAGGGAAACACAAATCAAAATCACACTGACATACCACCTCACACCAGTCAGAGTGCTAAAATGAACAAATCAAGAGACAACAGATGTTGGCAAGGGTGTGGAGAGACAGGCACCCTCCTACACTGCTGGTGGCAATGTAAACTGGAAAACAGTGAGGAGGTTCCTCAGAAAACTATCCATAGAACTCCCTTATGACCCAGCAATAGCACTGCTAGGGATTTACCCAAGGGATACAGAAGTGCTGATGCATAGGAGCACAAATGTTCATAGCAGCACTGTCAACAATAGCCAAAACATGGAAAGAGCCTAAATGTCCATCACCTGATGAGTGGATCAAGAAGATGTGGTATATATATACAAAGGAATACTACATGGCAATGAGAAAGAATGAAATATGGCCATTTGTAGGAAAGTGGATGGTCCTCAAGGGTGTCATGCTAAGCGAAATAAGTCAGGCAGAGACAGACAGATACCATATATTTGCACTCATAGGTCTAACAGGAAAACAAGAGAAACCTAATGGAGGATCAGGGGGAGGGGAAGAGGGAAAGAGAGTTGGGGAGAGAGAGGTATGCAAAACTTGAGAGACTATTGAATACTGAAAACGAACTGAGGGCTGAAGGGGAAGGGGGAGGAGGGAAAAAAGGTGGAGGTGATGGAGGAGGGCACTTATGGGGAAGAGCGCTGGGTGTTGTATGGAAACTAATTTAACAATAAACTACTTAAAAAAATAAAAATAAATAAAATAAAATAAAAAATAAATAAAATGATGGAATGATGGACAGGCAAAAAAAAATACCTTTTCCCATTCAATATGTTGTCTTTCAGTTTTGTTGATGGTTTCCTTTGCTGTGCAGAAGCTTTCTATTTTGATGCAGTCCAATAGTTTATTTTTGCTTTTGTTGCTCTTGCATTAGGAGACATATCTAGAAAAATGTTGCTATGGCTATGTCAGAGAAATTACTGCCTGTGCTCTCTTCTAGGAATTTTAGGGCTTCAATTCTCACATTTATGTCTTTTAATCTATTTTCAGTTTATGTTTGCATATGGTATAAGGATCTGGTCCAGTTTCATGTCTTTTGCATGTAGCTGTCCAGTTTTTCAAACAAATTTGAAGAGACTTTTTTCCCCACTGAATATTCTTGTCTCCCTTATTGAATATAAATTGACCATAAACATATGGATTTATTTCTTGCATCTCTGTTCTATTGATTTATGTGTCTGTTTGGTGTGTGTGTGTGTGTGTGTGCACGCTAGTACCATTCCATTTTTATTACCGCTGATTTGTAGCATTTCTTGAGATTCAGGATTGCAATGCCTCCAGTTTTGTTCTTCTTTTTCAAGATTGTTTTGGGTCTTCAGGGTCTTTTGTGGCTCCATACAAATTTTACGGTTCTAGTTCTAGTGCTCTAGTTCTGTGAAAAGTACTATTGCTATTTTGATAGGGGTTGTATTATATTTGCAGATTACTTTGAGTAGTATGGAGATTTTAACAATATTTGTTCTTCCAATCCATGAACATGGAATATCTTTCCATTTTTTTGTGTCATCTTCAATTCTTTCATCCATGTTTTATAGTTTTTAGTATACACGTCTTTCAACACCTTGGTTATGTTTATTACTAGGTATTATCTTTTTTGTTGCAATTGTAAATGGGACTGTTTTATAATTTTTCTGTCTGCTACTTCATTAATATATAGAAATGCAATGAATTTCTGTGTATTGATTTTTTATCGTGCTACTTTACACAACGCATTTATTTGTTCTAGTAGTTTTTTGGTGGAGTATTTTGGGTTTGCTATATGTAGTATCATGTCATCCACAAATAGTGAAAATTTTACTTTTTCCTTACCAATTTGGATGCTTATGATTTCTTTTTGTCGTATGATTGCTGTGGCTAGGTCTTCCAGTACCATGTTGAATAAAAGTGATTAGAGTGGACATCCTTGTTTTGTTCCTGATCTTATGGGAAAAGCTCTCAGTTTTCCCTATGGAATAGAATGTTATCTGTGAATTTTTCATATGAGGCCTTTGTTATGGTCAGGTTTGTTCCTTCTAAACCCACTTTATTGAAGGATTATATGATGAATGAATGTTTTACCCTTTCAAAATACAACTTTTGCAAGTGCATCTACTGAAATGGTCATATTGTTCTTATCCCTTCTCTTGATGTGATGTATCACATTAATTAATTTGTTAATATTACAGCACACTTCCAACCCATAAATAAATCTTACTTGATAGTGGTGAATATTTTTTTAAGGTATCATTGGATTTAGTTTGCTAATATTTTGTTGAGAATTGTTGTTTCTATGTTCATCAGAGATAATGAGTGATAGTTTTCCTCCCTCTCTCTCTTTCTCTCTCTCCCTCCCTCTCTCTCTCTCTCTCTCTCTCTCTCTCTCTCTCTCTCTCGGTCCTGCTCCCTCACTCAGTTGAACGTTGAGGCACCAATATGTCGTATCCCGCCCCAGCCAGCAGTGCGGAAAATCCTCGTGGGTTCTTTTCTTGAGGGAGGGAGAGAAAGGGCAGGAAAGGGGAGCACAGAGAGTGAAGACAACACAGGGTATCCGATCAAGCCTCTTCTCTTTTATTGAGAAAACATCCTCTTATAAAGGTTTCAAGGCGGGAAAACAAGGCAGCTGACCTAGGTCGGTCACTAGGAAACAGGGTTAAGGGATTAAGGCTGGAGTAAAAGAGGAACCAGACTAAAGTGTTTTAGCACAGCGCCTGAGGGGCTGATACCACCCTGCCTGCAGGCAGTTAATCTTTGATCTTCTGGCTTCTCCTCTGACAGGGAGTGGTGCTCCCCTGCCTATTTTTGCAACTCCCCTCAGGGAGTGACATATCCGGCTAGTAAATGGCCAAGCAACTGAATCTTTGCCGCTCTCCACATCTCTCTCTTGGTGTCTTAATATAGTTTTTGTGTCAGGGTAATGCTAACCTCATAGAATGAATCTGGAAGCTTTCCTTCTTCTGTATTTTGAAATAGTTTGAGAATAATAGATACAACCATTCTTTAAATGTTTGGTGGAATTTACCTGAGTGGTCCTGGACTTTTGTGTGTTGGGAGGTTTTTTTTTAAATTAATGACTCAATATTATTGCTGGTAATCAATCTGTTCAAAATTTCTATTTCTTACTGCTTCAGTTGTGGTATATTTTATGTTTCTAGGAATTTGTCCACTTCTAGGTTGTTGGCATGTAATTTTTTGCAATATTCTCTTCTAATCATTTGTATTTCTCTGGTGTTGGTTGTTATTTCTTCTTTCTTTAATGTTTACTTATTTTGGGGAGAGAGAGACAGAGCAGGAGCAGGGGAGAGGCAGAGAGAGAGGGAGACAGAGAATATGAAGTAGGCTCCAGGCTCTGAGCTGTCAGCACAGAGCCTGGCATGGGGCTTGAACTCATGAGCTATGAGATCATGACCTGAGCCAAAGTTGGGTGGTTAATGGACTGAGCCACCCAGGTGCCCCTCTCCCCTTTCATTTCTGATTTTTATTTGAGTTCTCTCTCTTCTCTCTTCTCTCTCTCTCTCTCTCTCTCTCTCTCTCTCTCTCTCTCTCTCTCTTTCTCTTTAATGACTCTGGTAAGGTTTAGCAATTTTGTTGATTTTTTGGTCTAAGAACCAGCTCCTGGTTCCATTGATTTTTTTTCATTGTTGTTGTTATTTTGTTTCATTTGATTTGTTTTTGGTTTTGTTTCTATTTTATTTCCTTATACTCTCATCATTATTATTTACTTCCTTGTACTGATTTTGGATTTTGTTTATTCTTCTTTTTCTAGTTCCTTTAAATGTAAGGTAGGGTTGTTTATTTGAGCTTTTTCTTGCTTTTGAGGTAAACCTGTATTGCTATAAACTTCCCTCTTAGAAAATATTTTTCTGCATCCAAGATTTTGGACCAATGTGTTTTCATTTTCCTTTGTCTCCATGTATTTTTTTTTTTTATCTCTTCTTTGGTTTCTTGATTGACCCACTCACTGTTTACTAGCATGTTATTTAACCATCATATATTTGTATTCTTTCCAATTTTTTTTCTTGTGGTTGATTTGTAGATTCATAGCACTGGGGTCAGAAAAAAGTGCATGGTATCATTTCAATTTTTTTTGAATTCGTTGAGACTTGTTTTGTGGCCTAACATGTGATCTATCCATGGAGAATGTTCCATGGGAAATCATATCATTTAAAGAATCTTGCAACTTCACATTCAGGTGGTTCAGAATGTTTGCAATTTGGTAGGTACACTCAAACATATTCCATGTTAAACGTGTAGTAAATATATGTATGTAATTAAAATATCACAACTGGGCTATAGATGAAATACAAAATGTATGAAAAATTTAAAAATCAGAAAGGAAAGAAGAAAGCAGAGTTAAAAATGAACTCAGCTTAAGGTGGGAACATGAAATAGGTAATGCACTTTTGGTCAGAAGCTCCATAGGATAATGGGTACTCAATCATGAGAGATGGTAGTGTGTATTCAAGGTCACTATAAGGCTAGGAGGTTGAGGGTGGTGGAGTGAGTCTGTCACCCTTACGAGGAGAAAAACAAGAAAATTTGTTGGAGTTCTAAGTTACAAAGAGTTAAGAACCTAAGGAAATGAAACAACTGAGTCACTCTTATGACCAACTGAACAAAGAGTGAGTGACAACCACAATTCAACCAGAGATAGGTCTTGAGTCATCATTTTAAGACTTGCTTGTGAATTGAAAAAACCTTGGATCTTGCCATTGCAAATCTGCTAGCCAGGAGCAGGTATGCACAGGTATGGAAGTAGAATATAAAAACATTAATAAACCCAAAATATTCAAGTAAGTTTTCCCACAAAATGAGTCTACCAAATGAGTAGTAAAAATACAATAAGAAATCTAATGATAAGAAAAATAGCATTCACATCAATTAGGATAACTATATTATTAAAAATATTAAAACATCTAAAAATAACAAGTATTGGCAAAGACATGGAGAAACCAGAACACTTGTACATTGCTGGTGGGAATGTAAAATGGTATAACCACTTTAAAAAAGAGTATGAGAGTCCATCAAAAAATTAAACCTAGAGGGGTGCTTGGGTGGCTCAGTCAGTTAAGCGTCTGACTTCAGCTGAGGTCATGATATCACAGTTTGTGGGTTTGAGCCCCATGTCTGGCTCTGTGCTTACAGCTCAGAGCCTGGAGCCTGCTTTGGATTCTGTGTCTCCCTCTCTCTCTGCCCTTACCCCACTCACTCTCTGTCACTGCCTCTCAAAAATAAATAAACATTAAAAAAAATTAAACCTAGAATTACCATATGACCCAGCAATTCCATTTTGGGATATACATACCAAATAGAATTGAAAGCAGGGATTCAAACAGATATTGTATTCCCATGTTCAGAGAAGCATTATTCATAATACTCCAATGTGGTAGCAACTCAAATGTCCACTGACAGATGAATGGATAAACAAAATGTAGAATATACATAAATAGAACATTATTTAGCCTTAAAAAAAGGAAATTCTGTATATACCATTACTTATCAGTCAGGCTAATAGGTCAGTCAGAATAGGACAAATATTGTATTTTAATTGTATTGTAATTGCAATTATTGAAGTCCAACAGTGGTCAAGTTTATAGTGAAAGAAAGTACAATGGTGGTTGCTAGAAGATCGGGGGAAGCAGAAACGGGCGTTAAGGTTTTACGGGTACAGAGTTTCAGCTTGGAAAGAAAATTAAAGTTCTAGAGATGAATGGTAGTAATGGTTGTACAATATGAATGTACTTAATGCCACTGAACTACATGCTAAGAAAATGGTTAAAATGATAAATATGGTTTGTACATTTTACTGCAATAAAAATATAGCAAACAAAAGTGACTGTAGTATTAAATTAGTCCAGATAAAACAACATTTAAGTACCTGATAAGGCCTAAAAAAAGCATAGTAAGGGGTGCCTGGGTGACTTAGTCAGTCAGGCATCCCACTTCGGCTCAAGTCATGATCTCACAGTTTGTCAGTTGGAGATTTCCATCGGGCTTTGTGCTGACAGCTCAGAGCCTGGAGCCTGCTTCAGATCCCCTGTCTCCCTCTCTCACTTCCCCTACCCCCATTGCCCTCTCTGTCTCTCTCTCAAAAATAAATAAGCATTAAATAAATTAAAATAAACATAATAAGGAGACTGACACATATTTCAGATAGGAATACATTTGGATACTGAAAGATGTTGGTAGGATCCAAGGTCTTACTAGATTTCTGTAACATAATGCTTGATATATATGTATGTCTGTGTGTGTATATATATATATATCTCCTCATGGCCACAAAATGGCTGCTACATTTTTGGAATAATTTCCACAGTGAATGCAAGAAGAAGGCTGAATGAGGTAATTGGCTTTCTTCATAAGACATTCCATCTTAATCAGGGAGGGGGAGAAGACATCCTTAAATATTATCCTGATATACGTCTCTCTCCACATTCAATGCAAATGCCCAATTTTAGACTCATCACCAGCAAAAAGAACTGAATTATCCCAACTGACATAGGTTAGGGGATTAGTTTCATGATTTGCAATATAGAAACAAAAAGGTGCTTAACCTTCTTGCCTCTGTCCTACCCTCCTCATCTTCTGGATAAATCAAGGCTATGTTTGCACTTAAGGGAAGGGGAAATGGCTCTTGACAGGTGACACATTTAGCAAGAAGAGAATGAAGAGAAGAAAAATGAACCCAAAGAAAGTTCTGAGATATAATAAGAACAGTGAGCAAAGATGTTGGTAAATTATACTAATAAACTTAAATTTTTGATATTAAAAATTCCACTTTGTGAGATTTGTTTACAAAAATAGATTAATTACTTATAATAGAATAATAAGGTGCTTATTAACCGGTAGTTAAAATAAGATAGAGCCCTTTTCATGTTTAGGAGAAAGACTGAAATATTGAATTAAAAGATTTTGCTACAAAGTGGATGGACCTCGAGGGTGTCATGCTAAGCGAAATAAGTCAGGCAGAGAAGGACAGATACCATATGTTTGCACTCATAGGTCTAACAAGAGAGCAGGAGAAACCTAATGGAGGACCAGGGGGAGGGGAAGAGGGAAAGAGAGCTGGGGAGAGAGAGGGACCCAAAACCTGAGAGACTATTGAATACTGAAAAACAAACTGGGGGTTGAAGGGAAGGGGGAGGGGGGAAAAGAGGTGGTGGTGATGGAGGAGGGCACTTGTAGGGAAGAGCACTGGGTGTTGTATGGAAATCAATTTGACAATAAACTATTTTTTAAAAAGATCTTGTTAGAAAAGTATGTAGTTAATACATTTTAAAAGAATTTAGAATGGAATCCACTGATTCTAAATGATCAAAGAAAAATTAAACAAATCTGTCTTTGGAAAACAGTGTGGAGGTTTTTCAAAAAACTATTAATGAAACTCCCCTATGACCCAGCAATAGCACTGCTGGGGATTTACCCAATGGATATAGAAGTGCTAAAGCATAGGGGCACATGTACCCCAATACTGAGAGCAGCACTTTCAACAATAGCCAAATCATGGAAAGAGCCTAAATGTCCATCACCTGATGAGTGGATCAAGAAGACGTGGTATATATACACAATGGAGTACTACATGGCAATGAGAAAGAATGAAATCTGGCCATTTGTAGGAAAGTGGATGGACCTCGAGGGTGTCATGCTGAGTGAAGTAAGCCAGGCAGAGAAGGACAGAAACCATGTTTTCACTCATAGGTCTAGCAGGAGAAACCTAATGGGACCATGGGAAGGGAAAAGTGGGGGGAAAGACTTAGAGAGAGGGAGTGAGGCAAATCATGAGAGATGTTTTTTTTTAATTTTTTAAAATGTTTTTATTTGTTTTTGAGAGAGAAAGAGGGAGAGAGCATGAGCAGGGGAGGGTCAGAGAGAGAAGGAGTCACAGGATCTGAAGACAGGCCCCAGGCTCTGAGCTAGCTGTCAGCACAGAGCCTGATGGGGGGCTCAAACCCATGAACTGTGAGATCATGACCTGAGCTGAAGTCAGACGCTTAACTGACTGAGCCACCCAGGCAACTTATGAGACACTTTTGAATGCTGAGCACAAACTGAGGGCTGAAGAGGGAGAGGAGAAGGGGGAGGGGGTGATGGACATGGAGAGGGGCACTTGTGGGGAAGAGCACTGGGTGTTACATGGAAACCAACTTGGTAATAAACTATTTTTTCAAAAACTATTTAAAAAAAGAAAGAAAAAGAAAACATTGTCACTCCAAAGAAGCCCTAACAGCAGAAAAAAAGCAAAGGAAAATAAAAAGAAAAGAAAAGAAAGGAAAAATAGTGGGAAAAATCCCCCAGGAACTTTAGCTATTAAAAAGCAGAGAGTATCAGTGTAGATAAATGTAAAAATCCAGTTAATAGCTTTCTTTTAGAATAAATTGAAAACCACACTTGTTTTCCACATTCAAGCTGGGGGTATTATTATTAATGGAGTTAAAACCAGTTTATGGAAAGTTCTGCTAGCATGCTCTTCACAATCCCTCCTTTCACTGAAATGTTTATTTAACCTCCCTATATACTTCTATCGACCTATATTCAGACAGATGCATCCCTGAACCATATGCTTATCATTTCCATATCTTTAAACTTTATATGGATTCAGACACAGGACCTAGTCTTTTATGACATGTTGCTTGACTATTATGTTTGTAAGATTTATTCATGTGGCATTTTTTTTCATTTTTGCTGCTGAATAGTATTCTGTTTGAATAAACCATTATTCATGTTGAATATGGAAGAGGTTTTGTCCAAGAGTTTGTAAATATAAACAGTGATGCTCTCTATTTTCTCATACAAATCCCTTTGGCCACATATTTAAGAAGTTCAAATACATACCAAAGAGTGAAATTATTGGCTCATGAGAATGATTATATATTTAGCCTTACTACATTTCATCAAATGGTGCTCCAATGTAGACATATGTCCAGATTATATTTCTACCACGAGTAATGAGAATTCCCATCAAACCACATTAGTTTGGTATTACAAAACTGCTTAATTTTTTACTAATCTTACTAGTGTGCAATAGTTTTTGGTTATGATTGTAATTTACATTTTCCTGCATTTCTGTTTCCTGTTTAGTAAGAGCTCATGATACATTCTATATAATAATTCTTTGTGGAATATACGCATTTCAAATAAATTCTCCCAGTTATCTTCCCATTTTCCGTGTGGATCTTCTGAGGAACAAACTTTCTAATATAAACATTATCTACTTTATCAGTCTTATATTTTTAAATTTTTAAAATTTAATTTATTGTTTAAAATTTACATCCAAGTTAGTTAGCATATAGTGGAACAATGATTTCAGGAGTAGATTCTTTACTGCCCCTTACCCATTTAGCCCCTCCCCCCTTCCACAACCCTGCCAGTAACCCTTTGTATGTTTTCCATATTTAAGAATCTCTTATGTTTTGTCCCCCTCCCTGTTTTTATATTATTTTGCTTCCCTTCGCTTATGTTCATCTGTTTTGTATCTTAAAGTCCACATATGACTTCACTCTTATATCTTCAGATATTTGTCATTCTCTGACTAATTTTGCTTAGCATAATACCATCTAGTTGTATCCACATAGCTGCCAATTGCAAGATTTTATTCTTTTTGAATGCTGAGTAATACTCCACTGTGTGTGTGTGTGTGTGTGTGTGTGTGTGTGTGTGTATACCACATCTTCTTTTATCCATTCATCCATCAATGAACATTCAGATTCTTTTCATACTTTGGCTATTGTTGATAGTGCTGCTATAAACATTGGGGCATGTGCCCCTTTGAAACAGCATACTTGTATTACTTGGATAAATACCTAGTAGTGCAATTGCTGGATTATAGGGTAGTTTTGATTTTTTGAGGAACTTCCATACTGTTTTCCAGAGTGGTTGCACAGTTTGCATTCCCACCAGTGGTGCAAAAGAGATCCTCTTTCTCGGCATTCTCAACAACATCTATTGTTGCCTGAGTGGCTAATGTTAGCCATTCTGACAGGTGTGATGTGGTAGCTCATTATGGTTTTGATTTGCATTTCCCTGATGATGAGTGATGTTGAGCATTTTTTCATGTGTTGGTTGGCCATCTGGATATCTTTTTTGGAAAAGTGTCTATTTATCTCATTTGTCTATCTCTTCACTGGATTATTTGCTTTTTGGATGTTGAGTTTGATTAAGTTCTATGTAGATTTTGTATACTAGACCTTTATCTGCTATGTTGTTTGCAAATATCTTCTCCCATTCAGTCAGTTGCCTTTTAGTTTTGCTGATTGTTTCCTTCACTCTGCAGAAGGTTTTTATTTTGATGAGGTCCCAATAGTTCATTTTTGCTTTTGTTTCCTTTGCCTCTGGAGACATCTTGAATAAGAAGTTGCTGGGCCAAGGTCAAAGAGGTTTTGGTGTGCTTTCTCCTCAAGGATTTTGAAGGCTTCCTGTCTTAAAAATGTTTAATGTTTATTTATTTTGAGAGAGAGAGAGAGAACAGGCAGGGGAGGGGCAGAGGGAGAGGGAGATACAGAATCTGAAGAAGGCTCCAGGCCTTGAGCTAGCTCTCAGCACAGAGTCCACTGTGGGGCTTGAACCCACAAGCCATGAGATCATGACCTGAGCTGAAGTCAGACATTAACCAACTTAGACATGCAGGCACCCTAGTCTTTTCTTGAATAGATATTACTTTAGCAGCTGTAAAAAGCATCAAGATCATGAAGATCGTTTGCTATATTTTCTTCACTAAGGTCCATGTTTTGGTGTTTTACATTTAGGCTCCTTAATATACCTGGAGCAACGGCTGATGCTGAGTTCTCACTTTGGCAGACATGAGCAAGAGAAGTAAACGAAGCCTTTGGCAGCAGTTCTTTTGGGGGAATAGTCTCCTGCCTCTTACCAATCTCAGTCCAAAGCATTGCAGTTCTCAGCAGTCTACTCTCTTTCTTACCTAGGTCTGCTTCCTAGGGAAGAGCTTCTTGAGCTACTGGTTATTGTAAAACTTTTGCTCTCTCATAGACTCATATCCTTAGTCCCTGATAACTGACCACGGTTAGAATGGCATCCTCTTTTCTTCATGGCATCCCTCTGTACTGTCCTTCTAAGATTTTACTTCTAGATTTCTAGGTTCTTTTCTACTCTTGCCCTTAGTGTGGCTTATCTAGCAACTTCATTCACCAAATAGACAGAAAGGAAAATAAATTCGCTAGCTAAACTCTAGTTTAGAGTGATGTGATTTACAACCATATGCATTTTAGCCAGCTAATAAATATTTGCACTTGGTCATTCCAAATTTTAATGACTCTTATTTTCTTACTTTATCTACTAAGTCTATAAGTATTAATATAGAAAAAAATTCCCGTTACAATGTTTGAGTTCCATCTTTGTAACTCAATATGGCTATAAATGGTAAAAAATAAAACTCCTAGTTCAGGTCCCCCAAACTGATGCTTTTCTATTTACTCATCAGTAGTTCACACTGAGGTTCCCTCTAGTCCCTTACATAACTCCATCACCATTTGAAGGGTCCTCAGATGTCAAGGCTTTGGGCAATGAACAGAGAGGGAGACCTTACTTGAGTCTTGTGTGTCCCTATTATCTGATGTAATATGTTTATATAAAATTACAGTGTTAGAAAGGACAGCAGAGAAAGAGAATAAATCCTTCAACTCTGTTGTCAGGAAGTCTTTACCAACAAGAGGTGAGGAAAGAGAGTTATAAGTAGTGAAAGTGATCCCAAACTGTGCCCCAACAGGAAATCATATGTGATGCTTGATAGAGTCTGTAGAAGAAAAACAAACCTAATTAATATATACCTTACTGATGTGCTTCTCACTGTGTTCAGCTAACTGGAAATGCCAGAATTCAAATCCCTGGTTTTACCAAGTCAGGTCAGCCTAACTAAGGCCCTTTGTAACTAACCAGGTTTGTACAAAGGAAACAGAGAGTAAAAACGAACCTGACAAGGCCAATGCTTATGGAAGTGGAAGCTCTTCAAGGACAGGAGAGGAGGCCTGGGGAAAGGGAGTTGAAAAAAATCCTTAAGTCTTTTCACTCAAACGAAGAAAATATCAAGAGCTTTATAGAAAGTGAAGAGTCAACAATATGCATCTTTGGGATAAATGCAGCAAACTGACTTTCAGCATATTGTTAGCTGATTTCTTGAAAATCAGGGCAATAAAAGTTTGTATAACTAGGAATATCTGCTCTGAGGGGAAACACATTTTGGGTTCACCTTAATTCACTTTACATACTCCCCAACCTTTGCATCTCTTACAATTCAACGTTTTAACAAAATCCCAGAAAACAGAAAAGAAATAAAAGTTGGATGGAGACACTTGCAAGGCAATTCCATTAGAGATTCAGAAAGAATCAAGGAGGAAAAAACACTGCTCAAGAGGCAGGGTAGAAATAGAAGCTGCTTTCTTAACTGGCCTGGAAGTTCCCTTAGGACCTAGAGGAAGCTTCTGGAAATACTGATAAAAGATATTTAGTTCTGTTACTGTTTCTGTGAGAATATATTCTGTAATAATAGTTACAGAAGGAGAAAGATTTTTTTTCTGTAAAATAAAAGAAAATGAGGCTGAACAGCAAATGAACTTTCAGAATGCAAGCGCTTCATCATATTGAAAACAATTCCTGTTGGAAGAAAATTGGTGAAGACCCACACATCTGAATCTTCAGAAGAGTTTGGATTATAAAATGATGCAATAAATTAACATCTCAGGCAATGAAGAGATCATTTGCAATCTCTTGATGGAGTTAAATTTTCAATGAAGGAAAATGAAGCTGGATGAAAAGAAAAAGAGTTGCTTGGTGATTTGGGCAGCATATTGCAAATATATATAATAACTTAAGTGGAAAGAAATAGAAAATGAAGCATATCAAAAGAGTAAGTGATAAATATGTGTTACTTGCTGATTTCTATTTTACAATATACAGATTTAATATATAGCGAAGATGCAGGAATTCTCTATAACTTGTAGTTAACTTCTCCAGAGCATATCTACAATATAGGCTATGAAAGAAATACACACTTACTTAAATCCTTCTGCTTGTGTTGGGTAGAGAGAAGCCTCTCCTTCAAACAAAAAATAAATGCTTATGCATATGCAGCAGATTCAGATAATATTTGTAAAGGGTGTTCAGAGATAGGCAGATTGGATTAATTTACTAACCAAGGTGTTTCACCATGACAAAGGAAACATTGCAAAGATTACCAAACCCATTTACTCGCTTTATTGCTTGAAAAATTAAAAGATTAAAAACCTAGTAGATGAGGCCTTGGTTCAATTTGTGCTTCTACTGGTTCATAAGACACTTTTCAGAGATCAAATTATTGAAAATGGAGAAATCTATTGCAAGTGAATAATACTTTTTCCATTAAGAAAGATCTCTCAAACATCTGGCATGTACTCTCAAAGCAGATGCATCATGCCTTACAGATGTATGTTCTATTAAACTAGAATTTAAATTAAGTACAGTAACTCTACTTTCTGATTTTTATGACAAAAATTAGGCATCTTACCAAGGACATATTATCCTAATACATGAAGTTTGAGTCTTTTACACAAAGAAGATATTTAGAAAGTGACTGGGTGATTATACATAAGCTAATCACTGCAGTCCTGAGTTTACGACAGCGCTATGGGACAGTTTATCTCTTCCCTTCGTTCTCCTCAACCATTCACAGGCATTTTTTTTTTTCCCAAAGACTGTGAACTTACAGTCATTTACTAGAACACAGGTCCTTTCTTTTGCCTTTTATATATTTCCTATTTTGGAAAAACTGGTAGAGTTAATAAAGGAATGATTTTAACCCTCACCAGGTCAAAGTCTAATGCTTTTGACCAAAGCTCACTTTGAGTTTAAAGCCAGTTTTCATAGTAAGGTCAACAAATGATATACATTACTAAATCCCTGAACTCTGAGGAATGTTATTCATATCATATATCACAGATAATATTATTTATTATATATGTTTAATAGGTTAGATCCCTAGGGCTTGTATTTTCTCTTTATTAGCTTACTTCAAACTCCTCTATTTTGCTTAAAGTAGTTAAGAAACAAGTCACCTAATATTATGATTGTATACTAAGAAAAGATAATGGTATGCTACAAATAATTGCCATTATTCAGCTCAGAATAACCATACTGGTTATTCAATACTCCAATAATTATAGTTCAGAATTTGCAGTTGTAGATATGCTATAATTTTAATATGGTACCTATGCTAAAATGTATCACTGAATCCTAAGTTCTTCTATTATAAAAATGAGATTGAAGTCTTAACTTCATTAGCATTTTCATACTAAGTTTTCAATAAAGCAATCAGCTTTCAACATCCCTTTAGCTTCTGTATCTTCTAATTCTTGAAAGTTAATATATTGTTATATCTATAATATGTGAAGACATAATATTTATATTTAATTATAATTATATATAATTAAATTTCTAATATATAATATAAATTAAATTTATAACATAATTATGATACATATGAGCCATATTTATATCTGTTTATTATATATATGTATATAAGTTGAGAAATGTTATTCATGCTGATGACTATATTTTTGTTTATTACATATGTGCTCAAATAAGCACAAATCATGTTTTATAGGCTAGTTCACAGTGCCAGACTTGCAGGCATCCCCAGGTAAGTGCCTTCAAGTTATCAGAATTAAGACAAAAAATATTTTTTAATGTTTATTTATTTTAGAATGAGAGAAAGGGAGACAGAGAGTGAGCAGGGGAGGGGCAGAGAGACAGGGAGACACAGAATCTGAACCAGGCTCCAGGCTCTGAGCTGTCAGCATAGAGCCTGAGGCGGGGCTTGACTGCATGGGTCGCAAGATCATGACCTGGGCCAAAGTTGGTTGCTTAACAGATTGAGCCGCCCAGGTGACTTTGGAATTAAGACATTTTAAATGAGTGATACAAACAAAATATAAGCGAAGAGTTTCTTTTTAAAGGATAGTGACAAAGTTCAAAATTCTAACAAACTGTACATACACATGTATTATGTTTCAATTGATTGGAGTTTTCTGGGTATTTCAAGTGAGAAATATCCTCTTCATCTTTTCCTGCATTAAGAAATAGTTTTCCCTCAATAGCCAAGGTATTTAAAATAAAACAGGGAGCGTCTGACTCTTGCTTTTGACCCAGGTCATGATCTCACGGTGTCATGAGTTCGAGCCCTGCATTGGGCTCTGCACTGGCAGCATGAAGCCTGTTTGGGATTCTTTCTCCCTTTCTCTCTGACCTTTCCCTACTTCTATGTGTTTGTCTTAAAATAAACAAATAAACTTAAAAAATAAATAAAATAAATATAACATATAATGGAAACTAATAGGCTACAAATAAATTTAAGAAAATTGACTCAAAAAATAATATTCCTATTGCTAACACCTTCTAGCTGAAAAAAACTTTATAGAGATCTGAAAATTGAATAATTTCTATTTGAAGAAGTATTAGGTTTCCCCAAAACATAAAATGAAGATGTTTCATACTCTTCTGCAATTCTCTAAATAATCAGACCTTATAATTTAATTTGAGAAGCAATAACTCAACCTACCTACAGTCTCTAGCTACTACCTGAATGTAGGATATATTTTTGATGGAATGAATGATCATGCCATGAGATCAAGAAGGTTTTTTTCAGGGTACCTGGGTGACTATGTCAGGTAAGTGTCCGACTCTCTGTTTTGGCTCAGGTCCTGATCTCACAATTTTTGAGTTTGAGCCCTATGTCAGGCTCTGTGCTGACAGTGTGGAACCTACTTGAGATCCTCTCTCTCTCTTCCTCTCTCTCTGTCTCTCTCAAAGAAAATAAACCTTAAAAAAAGGTTTTTTTCGGACTTTGTTTTTGAAATCTAATTTTAGGTTTGAAGATATTGGTATGGCAAATGACTTGTATATTTTCATATTCAGTAATTGGTTGAGGGTAGTAGTATCTGACATAGTGTGGTTATGACAGATTTTATGTGTGTGTGTGTGTTTTCATTTTTAATAGACTTTATTTTTTGGAGCACTTCTAGGTTCACAGAAAGCACAGAGATTTCTCATTTCTCCCGCCCTCACACATGCATAGTCTCCCCTATAATCTATATTTCCTGCAGGGTAGTACATGTGTTAGTTACCATTGATGAATTTATAATGACACATCATAATCCAAAATCCATAGTTTACACAGTGGTTCACTCTTGATGTTTTATAGTCTATGGGCTTCGATAAATGTATAATGATGTACTCACTGTTCCAGTGTAATATGAAATAGTTACACTGCCTTAAAGATCCTCTGAGCTCTGCCTATTTATCCCTCCCTGTCTCCTAACCCCTGGCAACTACTTCTCTTTTTACTATCTCCATAGTTTTGCCATTTCCAGAATTTTATATATTTGGAATCATACAGTATGCAGCCTTTTCATATTGGCTTCTTTCACTTATTAATATGCAGTTGACACTTCTGTGTCTTTTTATGAATGAACAACTCATTTCTCTTTAGTGATGAATAATATTCTATTCCCTGGATGTACTAAAGTTTATTTATTCATTCACCTACTGATGGACATCTTGGTTGGTTCCAAGTTTTCACCATTTTAAAATAAACTCCTTTAAACATCTTTGTGCAGATTTTGTGTTGATGTAAGTTTTCAGCTCCTTTATGTGTATACCAAGAAGTGCAACTGATGTATGCAATAAGAGTACGCTTAGTTTTATAAATTTTAACAGTTTTAAAATAATAGAATTCTCACCAACAGTGTAGGAGGGTACCCGACTCTCCATACCCTCACCAGCATGTATAGTCTCTTGATTTGTTCTTTTTAGCCACTCTGACTGGTGTGAGGTGGTATCTCAGTGTGGTTTTGATTTGTGTTTCCCTGATGATAAGTGATGTTGAGCATCGTTTCATGTGCCTGTAGGCCATCTGGATGTCCTCTT
>NC_043704.1:110111708-110130766 GCF_006229205.1 Suricata suricatta
TATGCATGTGAGAAGGTTTTTCTTTTTTTTAAATATTTTTCATTGTAGTACTTGTTTTGCTTGTTACTGTTGTTTGCTTATTTAATACATTCCATCAGGGACAGAAATTACATGCTGTTTTTTTTCCCCTAGGAAGTGGTCTTGGGTTTTTCCCTTATTATTTTCTTTACTTTTTTTTTTCTCTCTTCTTTTTTTGGTGGTGGTGGTGGTTATGTTTAAATGAAGTTGCTTTTACAGCACCAAAGACTTAATCATCCATTTCCTACATAAAAGGTAGCTACTTTTTTGCATAGACCTCAAGTATATTGTAGTATAGAGGTGGAATTTAAGGAAAGGTATTAAGCAGGCTATGTTTTAGCTTATGGGCAAGTAATAAATTGTATCATTTATCTTGAATATATCATAGATAAGCTGCTATGTAACGATTGCCACTTCAGATAGCTGTGAAATTAGGTGATTAACTAGTTGTTACTTAACCTTCTAATTGCTGTGTAAGTCTAATTACATGAAATAGAAGTTGGGGTTTTGATTTTATACTTTGATTTTCTGTTTGGAGTGTCATTGTAACTACTGTATTGTAACTGATGGAAAATAAATGCATATGTTAAAAAAATAAAAATAAAAATAAAAAAATAAAAAATAAAAAATACTACGCCTAAACTTTGAAAAAAAATAAATAAAATAAAATAATAGAATTCTAACTTACATACTAGGATAATGTTTTCTGATACTAGGATTAAAAAATTAAAAAAGAATAATACTTTCAAAATTGCTTTTGAGTATAACTAGGCAAGAAAACAAAATAAATTTACAAAGTTGTCTTTTGTGAAAAAACAATGTTTTAAAAACACCTAGCATGGGGAATATAGTCAATGATGTAACAGCACTGCAGAGTGACAGGCACTAGCTACACTTGTGAGCATAACGTAACATAAAGAGTTGAAAAACCACTATGTTGTACATTTGGAATTAATGTAACATTGGGTGTCAACTATATGGAAAATTTTTTTAATTAAAAAAATAAGGGGTGGGGGTGCCTAGGTGGCTCAGTCAGTTAAGCGTCCGACTTTGGCTCAGGTCACAACCTGGCTGTTCCTGCATTTGAGCCCTGCGTCAGGCTCTGTGCTGACAGCTAGCTCTGAGCCTGGAGCCTGTCTTTGGATTCTGTGTCTTCCTCTGTCTCTGACCCTCCCCTGCTCACGCTGTCTCTCTCTCTCTCTCTCAAAAATAAATAAAAACATTAAAAATTAAAAAAAAAATAAGGGATGCTTGGGTGGCTCAGTTTGGTGAAGCATCTGACTCCTAACTTTGGCTCAGGTCATGACCTCACAGTTTGTGAGCTCAAACACCACATGGAGCTCTGCACTGAGCATTGAGCCTGTTTTGAATTCCCTCCCTCCTTTCTCTCTGCCCCTCCCCCTCTCTTAAAATAAGTAAACATTTAAAAAAGGACACTGTTGAATTGTTGTAATGTATAATGTTTTTCCACTACTAGAAGTAGATAATATAATTTTATATTTCTATTTGCTCCTATGGAGCCCTCTCTACTTCATAGATTTATATAATATTAGAAAAGTCTCCTTCACGTCACCAAACTCTGTCTGGGTTTATAGATTAGAAGTGAATTATTTTTTGCTATGAAAGTCAGGAGGTTGCTTCCAGAGTGCTGGTAATTTATTTAAGGAAATACTATCCAGGCATAAAAGGCGAGTTTTGAACCCAGAATTGCCAGTGCAGTATTGCTCTTTCTTCTGCAGTTTGGCACAAGCCAAGGATGTGTTTGAGACGATCATGAGAAGAGAATCCCTGTTCATTTCATTAGAACAAGAGTTTTAGTTCATGTTTGGAGACATTTGCTGAGCAGAGATGGTTCATAGGAACCAATTTTAATCCTACTTATTTAGTTTCTACCACATTGTCTTTTATAGAGGACTTTTTAACCTACTACATTTTCACATCTCAGCCTTTTGTCCTTTTTCATTATCTCTTAGACTTGTTTATAGTCTTTCAAACTAGAAATGTAGCTTTAATTTTTCCTTTTCAGATAAATAGACAAGTTTCATATAAGTTTCGGTGCAGATTATACATCAAACACAGTCTTTAGAAGATTTACTTCTCTTGCTACATCATGTAGTATGCATTTTTTTCCTTGCTAGTTTATATCTACTTATAGACAGACAACACACTTATCTTAAGATTTAAATTAATCACATTTTTTCATAACAAGGTAGAAAAATCTACTTTTACTATGACATTGGCTAGGGCTAATGAGTATGAGTCCCTATCTGTGTAAGTCATTAATACATTTTAAGAGTATTTTGCAGTAAAAATATAAATGCCAGTGTTTTCACAAAATAATATTCGTTACCATGTTCCCTAAAAACTCCTGCTTTGTGAATTTCATTCAACTTGGCAGAATCCATCATTCCTCCTATGGAGGATGTGAATACTATGTATAAAAATTCACGCAAAAAATGTGCTTGTAGAGTTCATGATGCTTGGATTTAAAACATGCAACCTAAATTGGACCAAGTTTTATACAAATATTCTGTGGGAAGTAAAAAAAAATTTAGATCAGAGCTTCTCAACAATTCTTATACAGACAGCCACACACATATGTGTGTATATGTGGCTCTATTTATTTTCTGTTCTCCAAATAACTTACCTCAAACAATCAGTTGAGATGAAATCAGCCTAATTCTGGGAGAAATGCATCTTTCATTTGACACAGGTAATACACAAATAAAGTTCCTTGAAAAACCTGAATATTTAAATCTCCAAAACTTACTTCAGCAAATTCTAAGCCATGACAATTCAAATTAAATTACTCTACTGTGAAATTAGGTGATTAACTAGTTGGTACCTAACCTTCTAATTTCTGTATAAGTCTAATTACATGAAATAGAAGTGGGGGTTTTGATTTTTTACTTTGCTTTTCTGTTGGGAGTATCATTGTAACTACTGTGTTGTAAATGATGGAAAATAATTGCATATGTTAAAAAAATAAATTGTGTAAAAAAATAAATAAAATAAAATAAAATAAAAAAAGAAAAATCACTTTAATAATATAAAAAACAAATTAAATTACTCTATTATTACATATTTGCTTGTTCTGGGCAAATTATATCAAAGCATGCGCGCGTGCACGCACACGCACACACACACACACACACAGATTGCTGGTTTATAGGTTAACAATTTTTCACAAACACATTTGCACATTCAAGAATTATGCCCAGAAACAGAATATTACTATATCCCAGAAGTCTCCTTTATGCTGTCTCCTAGTCACTACCCTGTCTTCAAAGGAAGCCACTCTCTGACTCAATACCATAGATAAATTTTGCCTACTTTTGAACTTCATGTAACTGGAATCATATGGCATATGCTCATTGGTGTGTTTTTTGTCTAGTCAATGTTACGCTTGTAAAATCTATCCAAACTGTTTTATATATTTACATTTTCCTCATTCATATTTCTGTTTTAGTGTAAAATGATAATTTTAAAGTATCATCTATCATGACTATATACACTCACTATGTTAAGGATACGGTATTTAGTAAAATACAACTTTGAGAGTTACTGGCTTAAACCTAGCAGTATAATATAAAATCGTGGCTATATACCACAAAATGTGGGAGCAGAGAACCAGAGAACAATTAGTAACAGAATCTCTTTTAACTCTTCCATCCTATGTAGGAAAAGCTGGCCTTGCTCTTCAGTTGACATAGAAAACCCCTATTAAGGGGTTTTTGTAATTAGGGCACCTGGGTGGCTCAGTGGGCTGAGCTTTTGATTTTGGCTTAGTTCATGATCTCGCAGTCCAAGAAATCAAACCCTGCATGGGGGTTTGCACTGGGCATGGAGCCTGCTTAAGATTCTCTCTCTCTATCCCTCTGCTCCTCCCCTACTCATGCTCTGTCTCTCAAAAATAATCATTTTTTAGAATAAGATTATTGTCATTTACCATATTCTGAATATAATAACCACTAAAACTAATTGCTTTTCTAAGGCGCAACTAAAACTTTTCTCTTTTCTCTTCAGAGGATCAAAGGGCCAGGCATATATTTTTCCCAACCTCTCTAACTATTAGAAGTGTCCATGTAAAACAGTCCTGTCAATGAAATATAAGGGGAATTTTTCTGGGAATTTTTGGAAAAGTCTTTGCTTTTTTGTTAAAGAGCTAATTCTGGAGAAGGCAAAAGATCCAGAATAGCCAATATTGAGGGAGAAGAATAAAACTGAAAGAATGACACTGTCTGACCTTTTAAAAAATATTTAATTATTTTTGACAGACATGGCACAAGCAGGGGAGGGTCAGAGAGGGAGACACAGAATCCAAAGCAGTCTCCAGGATCCATGCTGTCAGCACAGAGAGCCTGACCTGGGGCTTGGACTCATGAGCTGTGAGATCATGACCTCTGCTGAGGTCGAACATTTGACCAACTGAGCCACCCAGGCATCCTGATACTATCTGACTTTAAGTCGTACTAAAAGGCCACAGTAATCAAATCAGTGTGGTATTGGTGAAGGAATAGACAAATAGATCAATGGAGCAGGATAGAAAGCCAAGAAATAGGCCACCCTATATACAGTCGATTGCTCTTTGGCAAAGGAGCAACGGCAATACAACAGCGTAGATAATCTTTTCAACAAATGGTACTGGAACAACTGGACATCTATGTGCAAAATATAAATCCAGAAATAGAATGTATACCCATCACAAAAATTATCTGAGAATGAGTAACAAACGTCAATGTAAACCGCAAAACTACAAAACTCCTAGACGATGACACAGAAAACCTAGATGACCTTGGGTGTGGGCATGCTTTTTTGGATACAACACCAAAGTCACAATTCAGAAAAGAAACAATGGATCATCTAGACTTCATCAAATTAAAAATGTTTGCTCTGTAAAAGACAAAAGCATGAGAATGAGAAGACAAACCACAGATTGGGAAAAAATATTTGCAAAAGACGTTTCTGATAAAGAACTATATCCAAAATATATAAGAAGCTCTTAAAACTCAACAGTAAGAAAACAATCTGATTAAAATGTGTGCTAAAGACTTTAATAAACACTTCAACAAAGAAGATATACAGAGGGCAAACGAGCCAATGAAAGGGGGCTCCATGTCATTGTGAAAATGCAGATTTAAACAATGAGATACCACTTTACTCCTATTAGAATGGCCAAATCTTGAATACTGACCACACCAAATGCTGGTGAGGATCTACAAAAATAGGAGTTCTCTTCTCATCCATTACTGGTGGGAATGCAAAATGGTACACCCACTTTGGAAGACAGTTTGGAGGTTTCTTACAAAACTAAATATGCTCTTACTATGTGATCCAGCGAATACACTCCTTGGTATTTACCCAAAGGAGCTAAAAATTTATGTCCACACAAAAGCCTGTATATGAATGTCTACAGCAGCTTTATTCATAAATGCCAAAACGTAAAAGCAAACAAGGTGCCCCTCACTAGGTGAATGGCTAAATAAACTGTGGTACATCCAGAAAACAAAATATTATTCAGCACTAAGAAGACCTAATCTGCGAATCCATAAAAAAAAGCATGGAGGAACCTTAAATGCATATTAATAAGTGAAAGAAAATAATCTGAAAAGGCTAAATTTCATGTGATTCCAACTATACAACATTCTGGAAAAGGACAAACTGTGAAGACAGTGATAAGATCAGTGGTTGCCAGGGGTTGAGAGGAGGGAAGGGATATATGAATAGAGCAGAGAGATGTTTAGGGCAGTGAAAAGACTTTTTATGATAAAATAATGATGGATATATATTTTCATATTTCTCCAAACCTAGAGAATGTGCAACACCAAGAGTGAACTATAATGTAAACTCTGGACTTTGGGTGATGATGATACATCAGTATAAGTTAATCAATTATAACAAATACACCAATCTGCTGAGTGATGTTGATAATAGAAGAGGATGCATGTGTGGGAACAGAGGACATGGGAGAAATCTATGTACCCTCTGTTTAAGTTATTGTTAACCTAAAAATGCTCTAAAAAATTAGAATTTAAAAAATAAATAAATATGGCAAGAAAGCAAAAAAAAAAAGGGAGGGTGGACTCAAAAAGAAATAAGCGTTAAGAGTTTAGCATGATCATTCTTGACCACATCTTCCTATCTTGCTTCCAAATATAATCCAGCAATATTATTAGGACCATGAAATTATACACATGAAAATGAAAAGGTAATATACTAAAGTGGTCAAACCAAAATATTATGATAATCAGAAACTTTGATTATATCATTGTGGTGCTAAGCCAATTTTTAGACTCATTTTTCAGTAAAATAAATTTTTTCCTGATGATTTAAATCCATGTCATTTGAGCTTTCCATTCATACAGCTAAAACTATGCCATTGATATACCCTTTATACACATAATCAAGATAGAAACATGAAGGATATTGCTTAGAATTATGCTTCTTTTATTGATTTCTTGAAAAAATACTGATTAAAACTATAAAACCAGGTGTTCATCTCACATGAATCATGCCTAATTATCAAACACCTGCAATACTTTCAGATCCTTTTCTTTAAAACAATATTGCGAATTTCTTGCTATTTTAGCATAACTTGAGCATAACTTGAGCATTTAAATATCTTACTCTTTAGACCCTCCTTGTCCCACTGGGGCACGTTGATGACAGACTGCTACTTAAACCCCTAGAAGAAATCCCCAGAGGTCAATGGACTTCAAACAATGATTATTCCAGCAGTAACAGAACATACCTCCTAACATCTTCCTTTCAACAGGTAGACTACCACAATCATAGTTCTAACGTGGTTTATTGTTTCATTACATTAACAGTTTCCCACAGACTTTTGGTGTCTGGTTTTGGGGTTGAGATGTTAGGGGAAAAGCATTTAAAAATCCTATACTCCTCCAGTTGAAAAGCAATTACTCCTTTATTTGTACTCATTTATTCTTATTTGTAGCAAACATCCCTTTATATTTCCTTTGTTGGCTTTCTAGAGCTATATCTAAGTAAGGATTAATTAGAGTTAAGCTTTCTTTTGATTGAAAACAAATGTTATGTCTATATCTGTATCTGGTTATATCCCAATGGGTATTTCATGAGTATTTATTTTATTTTATTAATTTTTATTAATAGTTTATTGTTAAGTTGGTTTCCATATAACACCCAGTCCTCTTCCCCACAAGTGCCCTCCTTCATCACCACCACCCCACTTCCCCTTTCCTCCC
Organism: Suricata suricatta; assembly: GCF_006229205.1. NCBI lineage: Eukaryota > Metazoa > Chordata > Mammalia > Carnivora > Herpestidae > Suricata > Suricata suricatta. The sequence goes on from NC_043704.1 coordinate 110,118,953, forward strand.
ACTTCGGCCCTCAGTTTGGTTTCAGTATTCAAGAGTTTCTCATGATTTGTCTCCCTCCCTGTATGAATATTTAAAATCTACCCATGGGGCGCCTTGGTGGCTCAGTCAGTTAAGCGGCAGGCTTCAGCTCAGGTCATGATCTCACGGTTCGTGGGTTCTGGGTTCGAGCCCCATGTGGGGCTCTGTGCGGACAGCTGGCTCAGAGCCTGGAGCTTGCTTCAGATTCTGTGTCTCCCTCTCTTTCTGACCCTCCCCTGCTGGCGCCGTCTCTCTCTGTCTCTCAAAAATACGTACAAGACATTTAAAAAAATTTTAAATCTACCTTAAAACATGGCATCTAACTAACAACTTATATTCCTTATGTTTGTAATGCGACTGTATACTATGGTGAGTTACTTTAAACAGTGCAGTCTGTCCTCAAATTCTATGATTAATAATACTGTAGTAAAGAGGTTGATGAATCAAAAGAAAAACTATGTTAATATTCTTGTTTTGCTTCCTTGGAGAAGTATTGCTTTTATACAATTAAGAGCCCAGTTAGTGAATTATTTGGGGTTTTTTTTACATTTTTTAGCAGGAAAATCAAGGAATTTGGGGGCTTAAAGAACAACTGTGTGGCATTTGTAAAACTAAAAAAAAATCTGCATATTCAGATATCCTGCTTTGGATCAGTCTAGACTACTTTAATGGACTTCATTCTCTTAAACTAAAAATCACATTGTGACATAGAAATGATTACAAATATTTCCCAGAAAAGCCCAAAATGAGTATTCATTCTTCTTATATCCCACTGATTGTAAACAGGAGAAAAGCATCAAAGAGCTCTGATATGATCCTTTTTTATGTATGTTTTCCATGTTATATTAAAATTATAAATTTTTATTCATTTAGGAAGATAAATAGGAAAATAAAACCCTCTATGAAAAGAAATAAATACAACTAGTCGTATTTTCCAAATGAGAAATAGGAATATAGCTAAGACTTGTAGACTTGAGTGCTATTTATCAAACTACATGTAAGCATAGTGTAATAAGAAAACGTTTATGTAGCATGTAAGTCAGCCTTTGACCAGCTATGGCACCTAACCAGAAGTCATATTTTTGGAGACACAAATGTCTTCTGCACAGATCGTGTTCTATTTAACACCAAGGGCATGTCTTTTTCTACTTACATTTCCTGGAAAATAAGTACATATTTTGTAACCAGTTTATGAATAATGAAATGCCTTCTCATGAATGGCTGACTTCACAAGGTTCAGGGTTCCAACCTGGGTAAACAAGTATATATTTGTATACCTGTCTAGGTTTATGTGTACTTATGCAGCATTTCATAAACTGGTTCACAAAAAGGTTTCTGAAGGTCTCTGCTGACTCCCACTTTGCACATTTCATGAAGAGGTATGTGTGTAGAGGGGTTGGCTCTTCATAGAAGGTTTCAAGTCATGTGTTTCTGTCTTGAGATCATTCACAGTCTACTTTAGCAAATAGAGAATGTATGATCTCAAGATACTCCCCAAATCAGTAACATGCTATTGGAAGACAGAATCAATCAAGTTCTATTAGTTTACCTGAGAGATTCTAGAGAGGCTTCTTGCTATGGAAAGAGTCAAAGAACTAGACTGAAAAAAAATATATCTCTGTCCTAATAAAGGAAGAGCTAGAATTAGAAACCAGTTGTGTGTGTACATGTGATGTGTAGTGTGTCAGGGTAGGATGGTGGTCAGCCATACGGAATCTGACTCCTAGATATCAATTCATATTGTTTCATCCAGCATCTATATTTTTGATTCCTTCAGTTATATCCAATGCAGCTTAATGAAAATGCTGAAGCCTCCTCTCTCTACACCCCACCCCCCACCTGTTCCATACACACATACAGACAGATAAACTCAGTGGATTTTCCTAAGTACATGCCTTTTATATGCATTTGACTTGTATGAATTTTCATTATCGTAAAATTATTTCAAAGTCTGTCAATTTAAGAGTGATATTAATCTCTGTACCTCCCAATAATATTTTGAAAATGGTAGTGAATCACAAATTACATTTGTTCTAACAGTAGCACCATTGTAGGTGTTAAACAGAAACAACAGCTCTGCTTTGCTGAAATGAATGAGTCTTGAATTTTGCAAATATTGTTATGCAAGAGTTTCCGAGATGCATCCACTGCATAAAATGTGACCCCCCTGTAATTATATGATCATTGTGAAATATTCAGACAATCAAAACATATAAAGAAGTAAAAATCATCCATTAGCCTAACACTAAGAAATACAATCATAGTCTTTCAAAAAACAACAACACATAACTGCTAAAATGTTTAAGCAAAACATTGACATATTTTCCAGATGATACAAAATTAGAGTAAGTTGGAAGAAACACTACATCAGGGGCATGTGGGTGGCTCAGTCCATTAAGTCTCTAACTTCAATTCAGGTCATGATCTCACAGCTCATGAGTTCCAGCCCCGAGTCAGGCTTTGTGCTGACAGCTCAGAGCCTGGAGCCTGCTTTGGGTTCTGTGTCTCCCTCTCTCTATCTCTCTGCCCCTCCCCCACTCATGCTCTGTCTCAAAAATAAATAAACATTTAAAAAATTAAAAGAAGAAGAAGAAACAGTACATCAGTTAAATATTTCAATCACTTAACTACTAAGGCTGCATACTTCTGCTTATTTGGATGTATCTCCTCCCCCATTTATGCTGTTAGATTTGAAGAGAACACAGTCATCCTCCTCAATCCCTTTCATTGTCTTAAAGACCAAGTCTCTTTGACTCTACTTCCAAAATATGCCTCCATTCCTCTATCTCTACTGTAACTCCCCTCGTGTAGTCCTCCATCATCCTGCACTTAGACTAACACAAGAGCCTCTATTGGTCTCCCTGCTTCCTTCCATTTCTGCCACTTTACAATAGTCTCTTATTCAACAGCCAAAAATAGCTGTTAACAAATAATTGGACTTATCTATTCAATCAGTCATGGCCTTGAACCTACTCTGTGCTCCAAAATTTCCTATGAACAAAACAAAGTTCCTTTCTTCATGCAACAACTTACAGGTTCTGGGACTCCCCAGGCCTTCTTAGGACTCCATGCTCTTTCTTGAGTGCCTGTTAGAGAAAGACTTTTGTGCTCCCCACCCAACTCCACCTGCCTGGTTGGATAAGTGCACATATTTGTGTTTTCAGGGTTTCCTGTGCATTCCTGCCTTTCAGCTGTCACCTACCACTGTATTATCATGGTTAATTATTTTTCTGTCTTCCTGTGTTAGATTGTGAAGTCCTCCTAAAGAGGGACTGTGTTTCCACTCTTGTTTATTAGGTTACATCATGACCTCACGATCTAACTACCAGTTTTTTGGAATACTGTTGGGGGAAAAAAAGGCCCAGAGAATTTAATTTCAGTATCATACAGAAATGAAGCAGAAAAAAAAAAAGCAAACAAACAAACAAAACAATGATGAGTCTCGGGTTCATAAATCTATTCTGGGCTTTTCTTTCTTATATCTCCTAGACAGTTTTTAGAACCTGGTTGGTTGGGAATGACCCCAATTAAGGTAAGGATTATTTAAAAAAAAAAGGTGGGGGGAACAAGTCTGTGGAGACTGAAACTACAGTCAAAATCAAACCCATTTTTAACCTTCCAGCTAGCTGATTCTCTACAAATTACATAAATGCAAGACTTATTTTTCTCATTTTTATCCCAACAATGAATATTTAGGTCATGAAATAGCTCCTCAGTTTTCCCCAGGTAGATGAAAACATGGTATGTTGCTAACGGTTATAGCCATGCAGTGTGAGTTTTTATTTATTTTGGTCACTGGGAATTTTCTGACTCTTCTCCTTGAAATCTGGGCCTATCCCTTATGCCTATTCATCTCCATTCCTTCTATTTTTCCAAGCACAGGAATGTGGTAGGGTGTGTTAGACAGTGGTTTACAGTCAAACATAATTGGTCAGATCTCTCAAAAAATATGTTTTTCTGAGATTCTGTCTGCAGAAAGAACATTGAATCCACATGTGTTGTTTTCTCTTGTTGCCACTGACATCCAGCAGTCAACATCTGGTCTGTTTTCAGTTTTAAAAAGCTTTTCTCTCTTTTTTTTTAATGTGGTTTTCCTATTTTTCTAAACTTATGCCAGATGCTAAGATTGTCTACATTCTAACCTTTTGTCCAGGGCTTTATTTTGTGTGGATAATGGTTCAGTAAATGAATACTACCACTTTTTTTCTGCAAAATGAAGATGAAAATTCTTGTTTATATTCTCTTTGGCTTTTCTAAAGATGAATTGGCTTTTTACAGCAAAAATGTCTTAAAAACTTGAATTTTGTGCTTTCTAATTAAAGGAGTATTTTCAAAATAATTGAGAAAAGCTGGCCTAATATATCAAAACAATAATATATTCTTCATCTTGGCTCAGGATGAATTGGCTTGATTTTGCAAAAGCCAAAGGATTCATTTTTGTCAGGGCTGAATTCATTCATCTTCTTAATCTTGGTTTAGAATCCATTACATTGTGTGGGTAGCAGAGATTGGAGAACTTAGGACACCCCTTCAAGTTTTAATAGGAGGAAATAAAAACTCACATTAAGACTTGCCTTGGAATGACTCATAGATTCAACCGTGATCACTCTCCAAAATAAAATAACCCTATGTTTAGGGGGAAAAATAATTAGAGGCTCTGACCTGCCCACGTTTCAATTCTAAAGAACCAAGATTTTCTGTTCAACTTTAACCCATGTGAATATCTTGAATTTCAGCTGATTTTATTTTTCAACTGGAAAGTTGACCACCATGAAAAAACAGACAGCAATTTGGTCTTAACAATTAGTAAGTAAATATTGATTTCTTGGGAGAAAAGCTCAAACCACAGACATCCACACCCAATAATTAGCTAATCTATTCTAACTGCCAAAAATGAATAGAAAAAATTAGAAAGAGTAATGACAGCTTTTATCCACAATTTGACAGGTATACGAAATACCAAAGGCAAATTTCAGTTGCCTAGAGCTTAGATTGCCAAATACTTTACTTCTTTGGTCTTACATACTTAATGGCTTTTTAGTTAAAATATTTAAATATAAAGTGCTGTTTAAATAATTCTACTGTTCTTATTCCTCTTTCCCTATGACTAATGACTGAGAAGGCATGGTCATTTTTGCTGAAAAATTACTTGCAGCTACTTAGCTTCTTTAAATTTTTTTAAATGTTTTATTTATTTTTGATACAGAGAGAGACAGAGCATGAGAGGGGGAGGGGCAGAGTGAGAAGGAGACACAGAACCGGAAGCAGGCTCCAGGCTCTGAGCTAGCTGTCAGCACAGAGCCTGATGCGGGGCTCGAACCCACGAACATGAGATCTGACCTGAGCCGAAGCTGGAGACTTAACCGACTTAGCCACCCAGGCGCCCCAGCTTCTTTAAATTTTTTTAATGTTTTATTTATTTTTGAGAGACAGAGAAAGACAGTGCAACTGGGGGAAGGGCAGAAAGAGAAGGAGACAAAGAATCCAAAACAGGCTCCAGGCTCTGAGCTGTCAGCACAGAACCTGACATGGGACTCAAACCCACCAACGGTGAGATCATGACCTGAGAAGCAGTTAGACACTTAACTGACTGAGCCACCCAGGTGACCCTATTTAGCTTCTTAGCCTGAGAAGTTACAAAAGGGGATAAAAGGCATTCTGTAGTGTTCCTATTTCAAGTTGAAGATTAATTTTTTAATGTTTTAATATGAATATGTCTAGAAATCATTCTCTGCTGTATTTTCTAATTTATGCCACCAGATACTACTAGGATTTTCTTTTAGGAAGCTGATTTCTATATGCAGTATTATGAATATGATTATTAATGTATGAACACATTATCCTGGGCAAATCACAAGAGCTGGTGTGTATTTACTGGTATAATCTGGAAATTTCACATTTGGGAAAAAGAGTCATAGTGAAATATGCTTTGATGATGAGGATGAGAGTTTTTCTCAGAAAATTAAAAGAACACCATCCAAAGATTATTTACAAAACACATCATTGTCCATCAATCAACTCCATAAATACTATAGATATGTGAAAAGTATCTCCCTTCGTCCCTAATAATGAAGAACCACTTATAATTTCAGGGTTGGTTATCTGTCTAAAGGGTTGAGTGACAAGAATTACTAAAGGCTGGCTTCATTTTTTCACATTAGTCCATAGTGAGTTGCCTTTTAAAGTAAATTCTACTCAGGACGTCAGGATTTGGGGCAGAGATAAAATTAGAGTCCAGTCTTCCAGATCATGTACTTTCCATAAAAATATAGGGTCACATGATTCCTGGTCTTGTGTTTGCACTGATATCACAAGATTCCTATAGCAAACAATGAAAGATAAATAGATGTAAGATCAAAGAAACATAAGAAGAACCCCTTCAAAATTATGTCATAGCCAGGCACTCTTTTATATATTATTAATTAGTTTGAAAGTAACTTCGGATATTTAATCCTTTTCAAAAATTCTTTTTATTGCTCTTCATCTTTAGGGCTTCTTGGGATTTAAAAAAGGAAGCTTCAGGTTTTGGAAGTAACAAAGTAGGCATTGGAAATCAAAGCCTGCCAGATGATGCAATGACAACAGTGATGATATTAATGATGCCTACACAAATACAGCCCTGGCTCACCAAGTGCTCTTGTATCCATCTTGCTTCTCCAGAACCAACCTTGTTTAAGACAAAGCAACCAGGTGGTGGTAGGCTTGGACTAGAATTTGGACGGGGAATAACTCTTTGTTATATATTCATTGGGTCATGCAGCTCCTTCTCTTCTTTATCATTTTAAGTCTTCATTATGTAGATGTTATTAACTAATGGCCATTTTTTCCCATCTTAACTGAATAATAAATATTAACATACTTGGCCCTGGGTATCTGTCAAGATGGCATTATTGGTGATGTTGGCTGCCTCCCATAGGTACTACCTTCCTCCTTGGGCAAGGAATGAAATGAAGAATTACCCATTATATTCAATGTCCATAAAAGGAAGAAATGGAAGTTACTTGGTTTTGCAGGAGCTAGGTTAGAGGCTTATAAAGTTGATACTGCTAGTCAGACACTCTCTGTCCACTACTGTCACAAGTCCTATGAAATGATGCAAAGATGCAGGGACAAAGGAGATTCTGTCCTGGTGCATGTAGTAGACACAACAGTTCCAGGGTCTGCACTGGAAAGGATGCCAACGGCAGAAAATCTCCAAGAATGGAGGTGGGAGGCAGTATTGGCATCATGCAGCTGTGACCATAATGTGAATCCCAGTGTTTCCTTAGTAGTTTTAGTTGTGTTCCTGGTGCTCAGTCTTCCTTGGTTCCTGCTTTTTTTTTTTTTCCTGAGCCCAACTTTCCAACTTTTCTGCATATTCTGTGAATATCCAGCAAGCTTTTTGAGAAATTCCTTTGAGATTTAAGTCATCCAGAGTCAGTTTTGGTTAGTTTCAGTGAGGAACTCTGATAGTTAAATGGCTTGAATAGATAAAGCTTTGCTTTCTGCATCTCGGAATACCCAATGAATATGTTTGCTTTGGTGTAGATCTCACTTACTAGCAGGGAGATCAGTATCAAGGGCCAATACATGTAATTTCTGCCAATACATGCTTGCTGTCCATTCTAACCTCTCCAGAATTTTCCCTGTACAATTAGCAAATATTACAAGTAAAATATATTTCTCTCTCTCTCTCTTTCAGCTGGTGGGCTCAATTCTTCCTCTTTATGTAAGCTTTCCAAAGGCTTTACTATAAACTATGCATCATGTAGAGATCTAAAGAAATTTTATAAGTTTTTGTCGTGTTCATAAAGGTCTCCCTCCCACCATTGTTCTTTCTAAATTGCAAGAGCTCTGGTCCAGAAGTCTGGAGAATGTACTTCCTAGTCCTGTTCTTTTCCCAATTGATTTGTCACCTTCATAAATGGCTTCTTCATTCTGGGCATCAGTTGCCCATGTGTAAAATGTGGGAAAGGAAACCTCTGGAAGGTAGGGTATATCCCTTCTTCTTGTATTACTGCTTGCTTTATAGAATATGATTTTGTAAGAAAATGTAACAAGGAAAAATTTGTCCTATTCTCCCCAACCCCTCAAAATAAACATCATTATCCATCCTTCAATAAAAGGGGAGACAATAAAAGCAGTGGGGGGGGAACAAAAACAAACCTTGTTTTCTTTTGATAGAAGTTCATGAAATATAACAACATAATTTCAATTTTCTGGATCTTTGAACAATTAGTTAATCTTAATTATTGCCTAGAGAAACCAAACACGCATAATTCTAGGTTTTTAAAGAATCCCATTCATTAAAATAAAGGGGCCAGTCATAGGTAGAGTGATATTTTTATGGAGCATTAGACTTGTAATTTTCCAACATCTGTAGGGAGTTAAAAAACAATCACTATGATCATTTCAGTCACTCCGAAGCCAGTAATATGAGTAATCTTTAGACGTTTAATGGGTTCTACAAAATCATCAAATAGATTTTCAAACAGTGTTTGCAGTAAGAACCACACCTCTTTTTTTTCTGGGCATGGAAAAACCATGTAAAATAGATTCTCAATGAAGCCAGCATTGTAAGTAACAGACATAGTTTATTTTTAGAGACTGGATTGCCATTAGTACATAGTTGAACACTTTCTAGTCTGACTTAAACACACAAGAAACACCTCCCTGATCTTTTATAGAGTCTCCACCCTACATAAAGTATAAAATATGAAGGTTCTAATAATAGGGATACACCTAATAAATACATTGATGGGTGCTTTCTCTTTCAACACAATTAAATTGCCCTAAGCAGTATCTAGTTAATAAGGTCTTAAATTGTCAAGAATTAATAGGTACACTCTGCTTTAACTTCAACATGAGGCTCTGGCAGACACTGCTCCTTTCAGCTATTTACATTTATTCTGGACCTTCTGCCTATGTGTTCAAGGTCCTTTTAGTGAGAATGGTTTATGGACTTTCAGCTGTCTGTCTCCTACATATGAGCCCTTCTTTACTGGAAGCTGACACTGTACTAACAAAGAACTGCTGGCAAATAGCTATAATTGGGAAGTTTAAGCTTAGGAATATTAGAAAAAGACACTTAGTTCTGTGTTATCCCTGAGCTTTTGTAGAAGGCATGAGGTACTTCTTCTTCTAATGAAAACCAGATGAAATACTGAATGAAGGCTAGTCTTACATGTAATGAAGATGTGTATTTTACAGGCTTTCTCCCTGGTATTCACTTCATTTACACTGACTTTTAACATTTCTCTGGGAGGAGAAATCCACTATCTTGTAACTTTTCAAACTAAGATATAAAATCACTGTGTCCCTAGGAAAGGTATGATGATTTAAATTCATATTAAGGCACACATGACTGATATTAGATTATTACTGAAGGCTGGTTAGGATAAGAAGAAAAGACTATGAAGATACTAGGAGCCTAAAAAAAAGAGACAGTCTTGGAAGTTAGGAAGAAAGCTTAATTCATCCACAAAGAAACATGAGGAAGCAGCTATTTATGAGGGAGTTGTGAGCTAACTTGATGCTTACCCACCAGAGTTACAGAGAAGCTGCAAAGTGACTTTTGTTTTAATAGAGAACCCTTGCTTAGACCTGACTTGATGTACAAAGAGTGTATCAGGTAAATGTTGGCAATCAAAATCCCAGGAGGACTTTGGGGTTTATTGCCTTTCTTCACCTCTGTTATATGAGTTTCTTGGGGGTAAGGAATGTTACTGTTTTATTCACCACTAGATCCCCAGCACCTGAAAAGTGCTTGGTACATGGGAAGGACTCAATAAATATTCGTTTTAGGAAGGAAGAGGAAGAGGCCTATTAAGAACACTCAGTGATGGGAAATCTGGGGCATGTGGTCTTCAGTAGTCCAATGAGCATGTAGCTATCTTCAAGAAGTCTATCTGTGCTATATATGAAAAGATTCACAACACACTCAAGGGAGTGTAGTTCTAAAATAGGTGGCACACCATTCTCTTGCCAAGCATTGTGTTGCTATGTTCACACTCTCCAAAGTCCCCTCTGGTTTGACTGGCCTCCTAGTGCATAGTCCTTCCTTTCTGGAGCACCTAGGTGAGTCTGTGTCACCCATCATGCTGCTCTTTGGCATTCTGTGACTACTGGTCCTCAACTGAGGTCCCACCTTTATCCCTGGAATTCACAACTTACCCTGTAGGCACCAAGTCAGCACAAATCCTATGACTCTCCAAGTGTTTCAGATTGAGCAGCAAACTTTCATCTTAAGCATGTCCCCAATCTGGCCACTGCCCAACTGTGCCATGTCCGATGTTTATGGTGTGGTATAAATCTGAGAGTGAGATTAGGTCTTTAGCAGAGAGAACTAACGGGTCTACCTTCAAGGAGCTAGCTACAGCAGAGACTGAGAAGAGGAGAAGAGGACTGGAAAAAAAAAGGAATTCCATGGGATCTAGGAGCATGAGAAGGGGGATGGGAGCCAAAAACTCTATATACTTTAAAATCTGGCCCTGGATTTGTCCTGCCCAAATGCTGACTGTACCAGCCTGTAAAACATTTAGAGAGATGCACAACTGTGCAAACAAAGCAAATTGCAAACCAGTTTTAGTAATTTCTCAATGAAGGGATTACCCTGTAATTCTCTGTGAACCTCCTATTTTGCAAGCCCAAAGGGAAAATAGTTTGTTCTAGACACGTCTATTATTGCTTGTCCCACCCTCAGCTAGTTGGAAGGGAAACTGCCCTTGCCTTCAAGTCCCTGCTGAGTAGGCACAACCATGCTCACTGGCCTTGTCTGTAAAATATGGTCAAAAGAGTATCTGCCTCCCAAGTTGTTATTGGGATTAAATGAATCATGTCTAGAATGTTTAGGAGATTATCTGGCACATAGTAACATCCAATAAATGTTAGTGGTGATACTGTGATGGTAAGAGATGACAGTGATGATGTTTATAATAATGTTAACACATCATTGGCTGTGACTGATTAGATAAGACATGCTCTTAGCCAAAAGCTACCAATCCAGAAACTGCATGTTGCCTTCTGATTTCTTTGGCTGGTTTCAAAAGGTGAGCCAAACTAATCAAGAGTCTTTCTCAGAGAACCAACTAATTATGACTGGTAAACGTCATGGGCTGGGGTGGCCCTGGAGTGACAGAGTGAAGGTCAAAATTGGAAGGAGGAAGTAACTGAAAGAAGGGTGACTGAAAAAAAATAGGCATTGTAAGAAATACACTAAGAAGCAGAAGCACAGAGAGAAAAAGCAAGAGAAAGCAAACCCAGAGCACTCAGCACCAGGCCTGCCTTTTAATTCTGCTGCTCTCACTACTGGTTGCTCAAATGTCTTCGAGATTCTAACCGTCACTCCTGAATTTTAGTTTTAAATATGTTTCGGTGTGAGTGTTTTTTATGTTCCATTGTTGGGGCCCATCCAGCCAGAAGTGCTGTGTGGCCTTTGGGACCCTGCTTCCCCTACTTGAAAATGTGTGCACTTGACTGCTTGACCTAAGTGGATCAGAGACTGGGGTTAGTTCTCCTATTAATCATGCCACTTGGTAATCGTGGTTTCAGTAACTGGGCAGATTTTCTGATTGAAACTTCCTCCCTTGTTATGGGCACCTTACTCACAGACAATTGTTTAAGCCTTTAAGAAAAAATAGCCTTGTCATAAGCTTCGGTTAATAATATCACTATGTATATAAAACAAACCCCTGCTGATGTGTTTTGAGTGATGAATTATGTTTTTTGATCTTCTGTACTGTGCCTCGTTTCTGTTTTGATTTTCTGTTTTTGCTACCATGGAAATAATAATTTTTCTGGAAGTAACGAACAATGTAA
>NC_043704.1:110130866-110136789 GCF_006229205.1 Suricata suricatta
GTTTTTGAGAGAGAGTGCAAGGAGAGGAGGGGCAGAGAGAGAGAAGGGGAGAGAAAGAATCCAAATCTCAAATTCAGGAACTTTGAGATCAAGACCTGAGCTGAGGTTGGATGCTTAATCGCCTGAGCCACCCAGATGTACCTCTGTCATGACTATAAGTCTGGAATTCTCTCTTGTCCAGCAAGAGAGCAGACGCAGAACTGTATACAGAAGAGGTAATGTCTGGGAGGAGACAAAAGCCCTGCATAGGGCTTTCATGTCCGTATTTATTGAGCTCACAAAATATTACCCACATGGTGAATGTGAAGAAAACAATCATACAGTAATCATTAACTTGTGTATGAAGCAAATGATCTGGGGGGGAAGTGGTGTTTGTGACCAAGGTACATTGGCGCCAGATGGAAAGTAATTTCCTGCAGGTGATATAACAAGGTAATCATGATCCCATGACAATATCTTGCTGGCTCACCTAAGGCATTTTTGCCCCATGGTAGCGGCTTTCTGACCTACCTAGCTTTTTTCTAACCCATTTATGTAAGTAGAACCTGTTTCCCCACACCCCTCCTAACTGGATTTTAAAAAATATTTTTATAGCATAATTAGTCATACTACAAAAAACGAGTCAGACATTATCTGGATGCAAGACTTCCTTTCAACTGTGGTTTACAAATCTTAGAGCCTACCAATGATGACAACACTGATTCACAGTTTCAGTTGTTGATCTACATTGGAATTAGAATGAACAGGCCTTCTATGTGATTCCATCCTCATATCCACTACAAAGAGATTGTGATGTGAATAATCTGAGCCGGTGGCAGAAGTGACAGAAGGGGGTCAGGCAGTGTAAATGTAAATGCCTATAGGGGACACTAATGCATAGCCTACGTAATGACACTGCCAACTGAAGAGGCGTGCCATCCTGTGCCTCTCTGGACCCCTTCCCAAGAAGGGAATTTCTCCTCAGATCAGTCTTCTGGAGATGGATGAAAATATGCTTCCAATATAAAAACTGGAAATCCAAAATTTTTAAATGTGTATCTTCTGATTTTTAAATGTTGGAAACTAATTTAATTTTTAAAAATAGATATGGCCTGAAGAAAACATATCTGCAAACCCAACTTCATCTGAGGCTGCCAGTTTGCACCCTCTGATGTAATGGGGTGAGAAATACACTCTAGTAAAGAACCAGATGCCTCACAATTTATCACATTTGCTGAGTCCCCAGCCAGCTATGTGGTTATACTGTAAAAGACAAGAAAGTGGAGACTTTATTTTGAGAGGTTATGCCAGAGGGAAATGAAAAAAGTACATCAACATTTGTCCTATAGATTCAGAAATGAGTTAACATAATTATCATCAAATTATGGATCCTGGTAATAATGCATACATAATAATGCAATAATGCCTTTCGTTTTGCAATAAAACCATGTTACGTCTGGTCATTTTGCAATTGTCTTCTTTATCAGGTACATTTCAGCAACAATGTCTAGGAAATCACACAGTACGTGGATAATTTTTAAACCTTTTTCCTGTCCCTAACGGATTAAACCCTAGTAGTAAACCTTGTATTTTTTTTAACATTTATTTATCTTTGAGAGACAGATCATGAGCAGGGGAGGGGCAGAGAGAGAGACACAGACTCTGAAGCAGGCTCCAGGCTCTGAGCTAGCTGTCAGCACAAAGCCTGACGCGGGGCTCGAACCCATGAACTGTGAGATCATGCCCTGGGCCAAAGTTGGACACTCAACCGACTGAGCCACCTACGCACCCCAGTAAACCTTGTATTAAACCTCATATTAAACCCTTGGCTTTTAGAGCTGTTTTTAGTATACTCTTTGACTATAAGAAAGTCATATATGCACATATTTTAATTTCCCTGGAATTAAAATCCCTGGAATCCCTAGCTTTTTTGTAAATTTTCAGACTAATATTTATCACAATAGAATATACATTTTGAAATGAAGAGTACGTAAAACATGATACAAGTCATGGCTTTCAGATTATAATTCAGTAACAGTCTTCTTGATATATGCTACCATTGTCCTCTTAGTTTCAAAAGATTATATGAACACTCTATGAAATGTAGTTTTTAAAATTCTGTCCTTTGTTCTAAATTCTTTCAATTTAAAGCAAAGTGACTATAAAGGGATAATAACTTCCTTTCACATGCCCCTCTTAAAACTTGTGTGTCTAGGGGCTCCTGGGTTGCCCAGTCAGTTAAGTGTTTGACTCTTGATTTTGGTTCAGGTCATGATCTCCTGGCTCGTGGGTTGGTTGGAGCTCCGTGTCAGGCTCTGCACTGACAGGGCTGGAACCTGCTTGGGATTCTCTCTCTGACCCTCAAAATAAAGACATAAACTTAAAAAAAAAATTTTTTTTAAACCCAGTGTATCTAAAAAAAGATCTAAGAGAGTTAGTAACTGGTATTTAAGAACTCTCGATCTCCTATGAAAAAGTACTCACTACTTCTGGTGTTAGTCCCAGCATATAGAGCTTGGAAATCTTTACTATTGTCTTTGAATAAGAGAAAACTGAAAATTAGCAACTGTTCTTAGACCCACTAGAAAATTGAAGTTGTAGGGCAAACTGCCCCTGAAATCTGGGAGAGACAGGTGGTGACAGGCAGAATAACAGCTTCCCAAACATGTTCGCATGCTAATAATCCCTGGAACCTGTGAATAGTTTACTTTACACAAGAGGAAATTAAGGTACCAGATGGAACTATGGTCGCTAATCAACTAATTAAAATACAGAGATTACAGGTTGGGTCTAATGCAATCACAAGGGGCCTTAAAGTGGAAGAAGGAAACAAAACAGAGTCATAAAGGCGACAGTGTGAAAAGTACCCTGTCCTATGTTAATGGTTTGGAAGATGGAGGACAAATTTACTCTAAGGAATGCCAGTGGACTTTAGAAAGTGAAAAAAACAATTCTCCTGTAGGGCTTTTGGAAGAAATGTAGCCCTTCCAACTTATTGTAGCCCAGTGAGCCCCATACAAACTTCTGACTCCCTCAAGGATCAGATAATAAGTCTATACTGTTTTAAGACATCTGGTTTGTGGTAACTTGTCACAGTAGCAATAGTAAAATAATATATAGGCCAATCCCGAGGGTCTCGGCCTAGTATCTTACCTGAAGCAGAAGCCACAGCGCCATAACACCAAAATGCTGTTTCACAAATTGCCGGAAGCTGAGTGCGAGCTAATTGAGAAAGAGAAAGTCCTAGGGCCACAGTCTTAGGCCCCAACACTTCGGTGGTTTTTACCTCTATGAGCTCTCTACCAGGATCTCATGATAAACATGGAAGAAAACTTGCCCAAGGTAGGGGTGGGGACAGACCAAGCAACATAAAATACACCCAGAGCACTCCATAACAGAGGCTTACCCCATATACTGTGTGAAGCGGAAATATTAGTGTTTATTACGTAGCAGTAGTCCCTCCCTTACCCACCGGGGACACCGTCCAAGAACCACGGATGGAATCAAACCCTATATATACTGTGTTTTTTCCTCCATATGCATACCCATGATAAAGTTTAATTCATAAATTAAGCACAGTAAGAGATTAACAACAATAACTAATAATAAAACAATTATAACATGCTGTCATAAGCTATGTGAACACATCTCTCTCTCAGAATTGCTTCTTGGGCTGCACTCACCGTTCCTGTGAGAACACGAGATGATCAAATGCCTGCGTGTGGAGATGAAGCGAGGTGAACGCAGCAGGCAGTGTGACGTAGCGTTAAGCTGCTACCGACCCTCTGAAGGAGTCATCGGAAGGAGAATCACCTGTTTAAGGAAGGCGATGATGGTAACTGAAACTGCTGACAGTGAAATCACAGATAAGTACGGGACCACTACACCCTTCATGTGAACAGTCCCGGGAACTGGTTTAGGCAAGCAGTTCTTAAAAGGTGTCAGCATGATCCAGAAACCTCTTAGAAATAAAAGTCTTGGGACACCTGGGTGGGTGACTCCATGAAGCTTCCAACTTCAACTCAGGTCAGATCTCACGTTCGTGGGTTTGAGCCCCGCCTCAGGCTCTGTGCTGACAGCCCAGAGCCCGGAGCCTGCTTCGGATTCTGTGTGTGTGTGTGTGTGTGTGTGTCTCTCTCTCTGTCCTTCCCCTGCTCACGCTTTCTCTCTCTGTCTCTCAAAATAAATAAACATAAAGAAAAAGATAAAACTAACAATTTTACAATCTGCATAGAGTGGACATATTTCAGCAGCTACATAAAGCTACTCTTCTATTTTGTGATTTGATGATTTAGAAAATATTTGAGAATTAAAGATTATTATTCCAGATTTCCTTTGTCAAATAGCCGCTAAAATGTGAGTTTGATGGGAACATTCAGTTTTGAAATGGTTAGAGGCACTGCAGTGATAAATTACCACCACTTGAGGGCAGTGAAAGCACATTTCTTGTCTGTATATTGTGGATGACTTAATTAAAACTTCAAAATTAAACACTTAAAAAAAAAGTAAATCCAAGATAGTTAACATATAATGAAGTAAAGGTTTCAGGAATAGAGCCCAGCGATTTATCACCTACAGCACCCAGTGCTCATCGCAACAAATGCCCTCCTTAATGCCCATCACCCATTTAGCCCATCCCCCCAGCACCCCCTCTCTAGTAAACCTGTTTGTTTTAAGAGCCTCTAACAGTTTGCCCACCTCTCTGGTTTTATCTTATTTTTCCTTCCCTTCCCCTATGTTCCTTTGTTTTGTTCCTTAAATTGCATGTATAAGTAAAATCATATATTTATCTTTTCCTGACTAATTTTGCTTAGCATAATACACTCTAGTTCCATCCACATTGTTGGAAACACTTTCCCCAAATGGCTTTTGTGTGTGTGTGTGTGTGTGTGTGTGTGTGTGTGTGTGTGTGTCTTCCTTGGTCTAAAGTTCTTATCCCTCAGATTCCATGTTTGTGCATGTGTGTGCATGTTTACCCACAAGAGGTTGAGTAAATAAATATAGTTATAAGCATTACAGTGAACAAAAAGAATTCTTTGGGGCACTTTCATAAAGTGTGGGCACATTCTTTCCCATCACTGCCCTGCAACCCCACTATGTTGGTATGCTTCTTTTTCATCATAACCTTGGATAACATCTTGGGCAAGTCCCATAATTTCTCAGATGTTAAAAGAGATTTCCAATTTACTTTTATTCCCTCCTTCCAATTATCTAATTTCAGTAATTAAAACATGCATCTTATATAATACTTAAAATTCCAAACTTAACCCTCTCCTTTCATTAAGTCTGCTTCCCACCGGGGAGAAATGGGGTGGTAGTCACAAACATTCAGGTTGATTTTCCTATCTATTCATCACTTCTCATTCACAAGGTAGCCTCTGACTCCTAGTGGGTTGGGAAAGAGGTAAAAAGCAGGAGATGTCTTCTTTCATTGACACCTCTGTAATCTGACATTGTTTATCTCCAGCTCTGGCAGAAGTTAAAATATGCCAATTTCTCTTGAGACAACTTTTGGGAGCTTTTTGTCACTGTGTGATTATCCTACGAGGCAGCTTCATGGGTGTGAGACTGGTGTAGATGCTCAGGATCATGCTCTGTCATTACCACCTTGAAAATTTTAATAGTTTTTAAACAAGAAACCCCATATTTTCATTTTTCACTGGAACCCAAAAGTTACAAAGCATGTACTGACTGAGCTGCTCCAGACCGCAGCAGTATTGCAAGGTAGTGGCTTTTCCCTCAACTGGCCATTTATAATCTCCCATCAACCTCTCTCTGGTCAGATCATATCCCTTCCAGAAACCCCCTTGGGCAGGATCCTGTGAATAAAGACTACAAGCTAATGCCTTCTGTGGGTTCTCTTGCTCCAGAAAAGCAAGCACTTTTTGGGAGTACAGACATTGTAAATCTCTATGCTGGTGCCACAAACCATCTCTGCCAGCCT
>NC_043704.1:110136889-110138632 GCF_006229205.1 Suricata suricatta
AAATTAAATTCTTTTATTTTTCCCACAAAAACAAAAACTAAACCTTTGGAGGATGCCTTTTTTACTGATGGGTCCTCTAATGGCATGGCTTCTGTAATCATTTATGAAAACCCATCTAAACCTAAAATTATTTCTTTTCAAACTGAGGAAACTTCAGCCCAGAGAGCCGAACTTGTCGCCATTATCAGATTGTTTCAAGAAACTCCAGAGAGGATTAATTTATTTTCAGACTCTAAATATGTAGTTGGACTCTTTCCAGCCATTGAAACTGCAACAGTTCCTCTCTATAAAACAGGAATTTCAGGTTTACTTTTGCAATTACAGGTTAATGTTCAACAACACCAGGAACCTTTTTACATAGGACACATTAGAGCTCACTCTAAGTTGCCTGGCCCCCTCTCTGAGGGAAATGCTTTAGCTGGCTTTCATACTAAAATTGCTTGTTTAACTCTGGATCCTGTGCATGAAGCCCAAGAGTCTCATAAGATTCATCATCAAGGCTTGAAGGCTCTGAGGCTACAATTTAAGATCACTCGAGAACAGGCTCGACAAATAGTTAAGAACTGTTCTTTTTGCCCACCTACAAATTCAGGAGTCTCACATGTGGACATTAATCCTAGAGGCTTAAAACCTAATGCTTTATGGCAGATGGATGTAACTCATGTTAATTCTTTTGGAAAGTTGTCCTTTGTTCATGTCACTGTGGATACCTATTCTCATGCACTTTTTGCATCTGCTCGAACTGGAGAGGCTTTTAAGGATGTTCAACAACATATATTTCAATGCTTCTCTGTATTAGGATTGCCTTTCAAAATTAAGACTGATAATGGGCCAGCATATACATCAAAGAGTTTCAAAGACCTCTGTGAACAGTTTCATATTCAACATTCAACAGGAATTCCTTATAATCTTTAGGGTCAAGCTATTATTGAAAGAACTAACCAAATTTTAAAAAATCAAATAGTAAGACTTCAAAATTCAGATTTTAAATATGTTTCACCTCATCAAATTCTGGCTCACTGTATGTTTGTGTTGAACCACCCGACTCCAGACAATTCCGGGGAAACCCCGATGCTTAAGCATTGGCAAAGTAAACTAACTATAAAACCTCTGGTAAAATGGAAAGATGTACTCTCAGGGGCCTGGAAAGGCCCTGATGTTTTACTAACTGCAGGTCGAGGTTTCGCTTGTGTTTTCCCACAGGACAGTGATTCGCCTATCTGGGTGCCAGATTGCCTGGTTTGCTATGTCTCCATGCCTTGGCCGAATTCACCAACAAATTTCATCGGAGACAACAACTGACTACCTGAATCAGAAG
Source organism: Suricata suricatta (assembly GCF_006229205.1). Lineage (NCBI taxonomy): Eukaryota > Metazoa > Chordata > Mammalia > Carnivora > Herpestidae > Suricata > Suricata suricatta. Next base: position 110,138,208 of record NC_043704.1, read on the forward strand.
ATAAGAAGACTCCACCTACATTCCTGCAAATGGACAAATGATATCCGTCCGTCATTTAACACCAGAATAGTCCCCTTTCAACTTGGGGACAAATTAAAAGGCTTGCTACAGAAGCTAAATAGCTTCTTACTTTACAACATCAACCTAAAGATCCAGCTTTCCTTTTTGTTGCCATTCTTTCCTTACTTTCGTTGTATCTACTGTTGCTCTAGTTAAAAAAGTACATAAGCCTCTTTTGTTAATGATATGTCTAAATATGTAACATTAGCTTTAACTACTCAAAAAATTATTAACCATCTTATATTATGATTTCTGTCAATATTAACTCTTCCTGGTATGACCATCATGGTATCAAAGATTTGCAACTCTTAAATGGAAAATTGTCTCCTCCCGCCTTTAGGACCTATTGTGGGTTTATTGATCTT
>NC_043704.1:110138732-110173123 GCF_006229205.1 Suricata suricatta
CTCAACTCTGTGGCAAGACTTTGCCCAGAGCATCTTGAGTTTTTTCTATCTTATTGCTATGATGAGTCAATATCAGAGCCATTAGCTAAGACATTTTTTAGTTTCTCCTTCAGCGTAGGAGAAGCAGTCCACAAGGAGAGGTAGGTGGGTATCAGGCTCTGAGTGGTCCATTAAAGGACAGAGAAGGAAGCAAGTAGCAACATTCTTAGTGACTTTAGATGTTGCAATTTGGAAATCTATTGTCTTTTTGTCCCATTGGAGAGTTCCTAGTATGATTAATACAATCTTACTAAATATCTTTGATGTGGATCCCTTTGGGAATGATAAAAACATTTGGATCTTTACCAAGTAAAAATACTCCCAGATTAATTGACTCAAAAAGAAACCACCACCCCCTCTCCTCATGAATGGGGTGGAAGAATTTCACCTTGGTTTTGCTGGGCATAGCAATTATAAAGTGATTTATAACTTCGAAAACATTATCCAGATTTTGTCCTTCTGGTACTAAAGGCAGAAAGTCAATGCATACTGATTAACTGTTTTGGTGGCTTCTCTAGATAGACTGACTTGTTGGATTATATTTTTCTCAGGGGAAGAAGTCACGTTTTGTGTAAACATCCTCTGCCATAGTGAAACCAAATCATGCCTTCTGATTGGCTCTGGTGTGTTTCTTCAAAGTACTGAAGTCATCATGCATCACTCCCAGCACAAGGGAGCAGTATTTCTAAAGCAATACCAACTGCTTCCATAAGCTATGCACGAGTCATCAGTACACTATGTCACATACAGTTAATTATAATTCCTCCCACTCTTAGAATAGGATTCTCATACACTTAGGAAAGGTCTAGATCTAGCCTCCCAGGAGTGCTCACTTTCTCATTCCACTCTCCTCTGAACCTCCAAAACTTCCCAAGGGGTCTCTTTTTCAGTCCTTTCTTTCCATCTAGGAAAAACTAGATTTAAATGTATAATTATCAACTGCTCTTGGTGCAATCTCTGGTGGAGGACCCATATTATCAATCATGTCTGCCCACCCCAGCTTTGATTGGCCCATCCAATGTATACCCCAAATGGAGGATGTCAGTGGTGAAGACTGCCTTAGAGAATATTTGCCTTCCTTGGTTGAATCCTAGCCAACAACAAGTGACTAAATTATACTCTGTGGCCAGCTAACCTTATAGTATTATCCCATCCAATTTAGGACAAGGAAAGACATGATTGAGATGTGAAAATTTTGGTTACCAATCTACTCTTGAAAGACCCTCCAGACTTATACATCTTACATTTAACCATGTAGTCCACTTCAGTGCAAAAATGTCTACTTTATGAATGGTGAATTGAGCATTTAGGTAAAGACTAGCAAATGCCAGTTTCCTTATCCAGTTATTTAATTTAAAAATATATAATACCATTCATAAGACCTATGACTCAGCATCAGTGTATGATCTAATGCTTATTAAAATTAGTAGAATTAAAATGGAGATGTTTTGATTAAGACAAAGGTTCTAAACCCTGGCCAAATATGACAGCCATCTGGGGACTGTTTAAAATAAAAGTAATATTTGAATTAGAATTTCTGAATTAAAAATATCTCCATAGGTGGTTATTATAATCAGCCAAGGTTGAAAACCATTGGTCTAGGGTTTAGAATACTTGCTCCAGGTTTTGCTAGAGGTGATTGGGTCAATCCTCTCTCTCACAGAGCTGCTGCTGGCATCATTCTATACATGGGAGAGAGCTTAGTGCTAACCAAATGCTCACAAGTCAAATCAGTAAGAGACCAGAGATCCAGGTGTAATCTTTGACTGACAACACTTTAAAAAAAATTTTTAATGTTTATTTATTTTTGAGAGACAGCAAGGAGGGGAGGGGCAGAGAGAGGGAGACACAGAATCTGGAGCAGACTTCAGGCTCTGAGCTGTCAATAGAAAGTCCAACATGGGGCTCAAACCCACAAACTGGGAGATCATGACTTGAGCCACAGGTGAAGTCAGATGTCCAACTGACTAAGCCACCCAGGTGCCCCCAAGTGACCGACAACTTTAAACACCAGCTGAACACCCTGTGCATCTTTACTTTTCTACATCTACTCAGTGGGGAGTCATGAGAGGGAGGGGCCAAAATGGCAAAGCAACCTGGAAGCTTTTTGTGTCTCTCATCCTTGAAATGCAACCAGATCAACACCAAACCATCTTGCACACCTATAAAATTGATTGGAGGATTAACTAAAAAACCTCAATAACTTGAACCACATAACTCAGTAGCTACATGGCATGGAGAGGTGAAATGACAGAGAGAGAAGCCAAGAAGGGTAAGGAACTGTTTTTACATGAGGAGAGAGGACAGAACAGTGGGGAGAGTACAGAAAAAGCACTCCCTCTGAAAGCACCTGGAAAGAAAGATATAGAGTAGAAATACCCATAGGAAATTAACATGAAAGAGAGAAAAGAGAAAGGAGAAGGTTTGGATTCCATTAAGACTCTGAACACAGAGTCTGAAAGTCTGCAGCTCGATATCTGACAGAGCTCTGGTGGAAAGGACAAATCCCCTGGAGCAGACAGAGAGGTACCAGGGGTCCTCAGGCCACCTGGGGGGAGGCAATTCCCTGCTGAGAGGACATTTGGTAGAGTCTGTACAGCCTCCCCACATGCAAAGGTCCCAGTGGACCCTGGAGAACAGCCATATTTGCTGATGTTGGAGCAAGGACGTTAAGAGGCAGTGAGCCTGGCACCAGAAGTGTGTTGTGATTTACCATAATTACTGAAACATTGCTGCTACACAATTGTGTAAACTTTTTCTGGGGTGGGCTGGCACTCAGCCACAGTCTCTGGGCATCTGTAGTGTGGCATGATCATGTGAGCATTCCTGCAGGCAGGCCAGCACCTGGCCATTGCTCTAAGAGACCTCCCCAAGAGGGTCTGAACGGATCAAAGCTGCCAGGCCCCTGGAAAAGAGGGCTTCTGAAACACAGCCCCTTTTGAAATAAAGCTCAGGAAGGAGGTGCCAACTGGCAGGCTAACAACTTGATCATGGACAGGGTAGAAGTGGGAAGTGGATGAAGGCTGGAGACAAAGGAGGGGTGCTTGACTGCTTGTCAGCAAGAGCACAGAGTTCTGATAACAGAGACTGAGTAGGTGGGTGACGCATTTTCACCTCTCTCGTGCATGCACATACACGTGTACATTCGCCACAACAACCCACCCCAATAAGCTAAGCAGTGCCACCTACTGGAGAATGGAGTCATTACACCAAACCCTGTCCAACTGCACCAACCATGCTCTATAGGAGCACCACAAGTCTCTCTGCCTGCTTAGTTTACAAACTATAAAGTACCTGTTTGACTTCTAGGGGAAACTGGATAGCATTTCAATTCTTTTCTTTTCTGTTCACCAGTCCATCTACTCAATTTTTTTCTTTTCCTTTTCTTCCCTTATTCTTGAATACAAAGAGAAAACATTTATTTTTATTTTCCATTCTTATAAAAATATTATTTCTTCAATTTTTCTAATCTATTTTAACCTTTTTTGTAAATTCTTTATTCTATTTTACTTTCATCATTTCATTTTATTCTATTTTATTGTATTCATTTTTTACATGTTTATTTATTTTTGAGAGACAGACAGACAGACATACTGGGAGTGGGGGAGAGGCAGAGAGAGGGAAAGGGAGACACAGAATGTGAGGCAGGCTGCAGGTTCCAGGCTCCAAGCTGTCAGCACAGAGCCCAACGCAGGGCTCGAACTCATGAACTGTGAGATCATGACCTGAGCCAAAGTCAGACACAACTGACTGAGCAACCTGCGTGCCCCTATTGTATTCATTTTTTAAACTTTTCAACCGTTTCCCCCTTTTTCCTTTTATTTTTCTCTATTCTACCAACCTTCTTTCAACAACTAGATTAAAACACACAATCTAGCATCCTTTATTTTTTGTGTTGTTTTTTATTTTTATTCTTAATTTTATTCTTTTTCTTCCTCCAAAATGATGAAATGAAGAACTCCCAATAAAGAACTTACCCCAAAAGAAAGAACAGGAAGAAATGAAGGCCAGTGATTTAATCAAGACAGATACGCAAGATGTCTGAACCAAAATTTAGAATCACAATAATCTGAATACTAGCTGCAGTTGAAAAAAGCATAGATTCCTTTTCTGCTGAGATAAAATAAGTAAAATATAGTCAGAACAAATTTTAAAATGCTGTAACTGAGATGCAATCTCAAATAGATCCACTGTGGAAAGGATAGATGAAGCAGAGCAACAAATCAGCGATACAGAGAAAAACTCACAGAGAGTACTGAAGCAGAAAAAAAGGAGGGAAACTAAGGCAGAAGAGCATGATATAAGAATTAGAAAATTCACTAAAGGGGCACCTGGGTGGCTCAATCAGTTAAGCGTCCAGCTTCGGCTCAGGACATGATCTCACAGTTCATGGGTTTGAGCCCCCCATCAGGCTCTGTGCTGACAGCTAGCTCAAAGCCTGGAGCCTGTTTCAGATTCTGTGTCGCCCTCTTTCTCTGATCCTCCCCTGCTCATGCTCGCGCTCTCTCTCGCTCACTCTCTCTCTCTCTCTCTCTCTCAAAAATAAATAAAAAACAGGGAAAAAATTTTTAAAAAGAAATTCACTAAAAATTCATTAGAAACTTATTTAAAAGGAATAACACCAAATCATAGGGGTCCCAGAAGGTGAAAAGAGGAAAAAAAAAGGGGGTAGAAGGTTTATGTGAGCAAATCATAGCAGGAAAGTTTCCTAACCTGAGGAAAAACACAAACATCAAAATCCAGGAAGCACAGAGGACTCCCATTAGACTCAACAAAAACTGACCATCAACAAGGTATATGATAGTCCAAGTTTACAAAATACACAGACAAGGAAAGAATCATGAAAGCAGCAAGAGAAAAATTTGTTCTTAACTTACAAGGGAAGACAGATCAGATTTGCAGCAGACCTATCCATAGAAACTTGGCAAGGCAGAAAGGAGTGGCAGGATATATTCAATGTGCTGAATTGGAAAAATATGGAGCCAAAAATTCTTTATCCAGCAAGGCTGTCATTCAAAATAGAAGAAGAGATAAAACAAACAAACAAACAAACAAACAACAAAAAAAAATGTTTGTCAGGCAAACAAAAACTAAAGAAGTTCATGACCTCTAAACCTGCCCTGCAAGAAATTTTAAAGGGAACTCTCTGAGGGAAGAAAAGATGAATCAAAACAAAGAAGACTAAAAGCAACAAAGACAAGAAGTGACCAGAGAACAGCACCAGAAACTCCAACTCTACAGGCAACACAATGGCAATAAATTCATATCTTTCAGTACTCGCTCTAAATGTCAGAGGACTAAATTCTTCAATCAAAAGACACAGGGTAACAGAATGCTGTTCACAAGAGACCTATTTTAGACTTAAAGACACCTTCAGATTGAAAGTAAGGGGATGAAGAACCAGCTATCATGCTAATGGTCACCAAAAGAAAGCCAGAGTAGCTATACTTATGCCAGATAATCTAGATTTTAAAATAAAGACTGTAACAAGAGATGAAGGGAGCCATTATATCATAATTAAGGGTCTATCCACCATGAAGACCCAACAATTGTAAACATCTATGCCCCCAACATGGTGGTATACAAATATAAGAATCAATTAATCAGAAATATAAAGAAACTCATTGACAATAATACCATAATAGAGGGGACTTCAAAACCCTACTTACAGCAATTGGCAGATCATCTAAATATAAAATCAACAAGGGAACAGTGGCTTTAAATGACACACTGGACTGGATGGACTTAAACAGATATATTCAGAACATTTCATCCTAAAGCAGAGGAATACACATTCTTCTCCAGTGCACATGGAAGATTCGTGCAGAAATCAATGCTATGGAAACCAAAACCCAGTCGAACAGATCAATGAAACCAAGAGCTCGTTCTTTGAAAAAATTAACAAAATTGATACCCCTAGCCAGTTTGATCAAAAAGAAGAAGGAAAGGGCCCAAATAAAATCACAAATGAAAGAGGAGAGATCATAACTGACACTGCAGAAATACAAACAACAATAAGAGAATACTATGAGTGATTATACACCAATAAAATGGGCAACCTGGAAGAAATGGACAAATATCTAGAAACATACAAATTACCAAATCTGAAACAAAAAGAAATAGAAAATATGAACAGATCCACAATCAGTAAAGAAATCAAATTAGTAATCAATATGTTTGCACTCATGGGTCTAACAGTAGAAAAATTTCCCAAAAAATAAGTTTATGGCTGACTGGCTTTCCAAGGGAATTCTATCAAACATTTAAAGAAGAGTTAAACGCTATTCTTTTGAAGCTGTTCCAAAAAATAGAAATGAAAGGAAAACTTCTAAACTCATTCTATGAAGCCAGTATTACCTTGATTCTAAAGCCAAACACCTCACTAAAAAGGAGAAATACAGACCAATTTCCCTGATGAACATGAACACAAAAATCCTCAACAAGATACTAGCCAACAAGATACTAGCCATCCAATAAATTAAAAGAATTATTCACCACAACCAAGTGGGATTTATATCTGGGATGCAGGGCTGATTCAATATCCACAAAACAATCAATGTGATACATCACATCAATAAAAGAATGGGCAAGAACCGCATGATCCTCTCAATGGATGCAGAGAAAGCATTTGGCAAAGTACAGCATCCTTTCTTGATAAATATCCTCAAGAATGTAGGGATAGAAGGATCATACATCAAGATCACAAAGCCTTATGTGAAAGACCCACCGCTAATATCATCCTCAATGGAAAAAAACTGAGAGGTTTCCCTCCTAAGGTAAGAAACAAGACAGGAATGTCCACTGTCACCACTGTTATTCAACATAGTATTGGAGGTCATAGCCTTAGCAATTAGACAACATAAAGTAATAAAAGGCCTCCAAATTGGCCAGGAGGAAGTCAACCTTCCAGTCCTCGAAGATGACATGATACTCTATATGGAAAACCCAAAAGATTCCACAGAAAAAACCTTCTAGAACTGACCCACAAATTCAGTTAAGTGGCAGAATATAAAATCAATACACAGAAATTGGTTGCATTTCCATACACCAATAATGAAGCAACAGAAAGAGAAATCAAGGAATTAATCTCATTTACAATTGCACCAAAAACCATAAAATACCTAGGAATAAACCTAACCAAAGAGGTGAAAAAACTATACACTGAAAACTATAGAAAGTTTATGAAAAAAATTGAAGAAGACACACAAAAAAATGGAAAAGCATTCCATGGTCCTGGATTGGAGAACAAATATTGTTAACATGTTGATACTACCCAAAGCAATCTACATATTCAATGCAATCTCTATCAGAATAACACCATCCATCTTCACAGAGCTAGAACAAAGAATCCTAAAATTTGTATGGAGCCACAAAAGACCCTGAATAGCCAAAGCTATCCTGAAAAAGAAAATCAAAGCTGAGGCATCACAATTCAAGACTTCAAGCTGTATTACAAAGCTGTAATCAAGACACTATGATACTGGAAGACACTTAGGTCATGGAACAGAATACAGAACCCAGCAATGGACCCACAAACATATGGCCAACTAATCATTGGTAGAGTAAGGAAGAATATCCATTGGAAAATACAGTCTCTTCAGCAAATGCTGCTGGGAAAAGTGGACAGCAACATACAGAAGAATGAACCTGGACCACTTTCTTACACCATACACAAAAATATACTCAAAATGGATGAAAGACCTAAACATAAGACAGGAAACCATCAAAATTCTAAAGGATAAAGCAGTCAAAAACTTCTTTGACCTCAGCCACAGCAAATTCTTACTCAACACGTCCCTGAAGGCAAGGGAAACAAAAGCAAAAACAAAGTATTGACCTCATCAAGATAAAAAGTTTCTGCACAGTAAAGGAAACAATCAATGAAACTAAAAGTCAATCAATAAAATGGAAGAAGGCATTTGCAAATGGCATATAAGATAAAGGGTTAGAATCCAAAATCTATAAAGAACTCAATCAATTTCAAAACCCAGAAAAACAAATAATCCAGCAATGGGCAAAAGACATGAATAGACACTTTTCCAAAGAAGATATCTGGATGGCTAGCAGACACATATAAATCAAAACCACAATGAGATACCACCTCACACCAATCAAAATGGCTAAAATTAACAACTCGGGCAAGAACAAATGTTGGCAAGGAAGTGAAGAAAGTGGAGAAAGGGGAACCCTCTTGCAAACTGGTGAACCACTCTGGAAAACAGCATGGAGGTTCCTCAAAATATTAAAAATAGAACTACCCTTTGACCCAGCAATTATACTACAAGGTATATATCCAAGGGATACAGGTATGCTGTTTTGAAGGGGCACATGCACCCCAATGTTAATAGCAGCACTATTGACAATAGCCAAAGTATGGAAAGAGCCCAAATGTCCATCAATAGGTGAACGGATAAATGTGTGGTATACATATATATATATTTCAGACTAAAATATTCCCTCTGGCAAATTAGTACTAAGTCCTCGTCTCCTTCAGCTTTGTAATAGCCATTCTTTAACAGGGGAACCACTGTCTCTGCCAGAAAGCCCACAGCACATTAACATCAAGATATATTGATCAGATTATTTCATTAGTACATTATAGTCAGTATGTATTTTTAATCTTTCTAGATTTCTCAAGACTCATTTGGATTCCCAAACCTAGTTCTGTGATGGTTACAAGGTCTTTAGTATGGTCTGATGGCTTTTCAAACATATTTAAACGGTCAACTGTCTCATAATTATGTTCTATAATGTACCCCTCTCCAGCAACCAATTTCCACTTTAGAGAGTAGCACATTCCTATCAGATGGCTTTCCTATTATTCTCTCCTTCTATTGCATGCATTCTAAGGAGTCACTGATATCAAAATTGTCTAAACTTCAGGCTTCTCTCATTTGGAAACACTAGCTAAGCTATGTTGAAAATGACTTCTTGGGTCTTCTGACATCTGTCAGTCTCAACAATCATGTGGGTAAGTATAGCCATATTCTGTTATTAGAACATATTATCACAATAGTTAATACTCACTTTTTAGCATTAACATTTTAGACCAACTTAGATTATTCAGGGAGATGGAGTTTTGTGAGTTTTGCCTATTTGGAAGTTTCTCTCGGACCAGATTCTCTAGTCCCAGGAATTTAGCAGATATATTAAAGGTGACTGGGACAGAGTTGAAAAGGATGATTTCAGGCCTACTATACTTCCAAAATCTAATTCTCTAATGTGTAACATCAAGAAGAGAAGGGGAGTACTCAAAAACTCAGATACCTAAAAGAGAGTAGATCTTTAATAAAATACATTTTGATGTAAATTAAGTTTTGACATAAATCTTCTTTAGTGTGAATTCTGTACTAGCCTCACTTTCTCATCTAACAAGTTAAGTAAAATTAGTAGAAGCATACTAATTAGATTAGATACAAAGTAAAATGGAAATGAAAGTTTCTTATAGTAGTTAACATTTGCATCACCAGTTACAAGAGTTACTCTACTAAATGAAAGGATTTTATTTTAGATTTTAAAGATCGATACATGCTAGTGAAAGAAACACACTTGATGGCAATTTTCATGTTCTCTTAAATTGCAGCTCCCATTTCAAAGCTCAGGTCAGTAGATACCTATTGCCTCCATATTCTGAAGATAAACACTAGATTTATCCAGGCTGGATTTGACAAAAGCTGGTAAAACCAGTCCTCTACCACCCTTTATCAATAGAACAGAAAGGTTTCTTATAAAATCTGAATCCTCTGGGATCTAAAACATTTTAATAAGTTTCTCCATTTTGCCTAAGGTACTTTTATGAGTCTCTGTTACTCACAATGGGAAGATCCCAGACTAAAATATGAAATACCATAGTCTTAGATGAACCTTCAGGCAACCACATCACTTTTCTTTTTCTAAGTCAGTTTCTAATGAAACTTCTTATTACCTGAGTTGGGGGGTAACACCAGGTCAGATGATAGTTCAGTCACCCTGACAGCAAACAGAACAAAAACTGCCATCTCAGCTATACTGACAGCAGGAACATTCTAAAGAAGTTGGTAAAATGAGGGCATGTTTCACTTGAGGAAACTTGGGGAAAACACCAGGTCAGATGATAGTTCAGTCACCCTGACAGCAAACAGAACAAAAACTGCCATCTCAGCTATACTGACAGCAGGAACATTCTAAAGAAGTTGGTAAAATGAGGGCATGTTTCACTTTTTATCATGTATTAGTGCTTTATCTATCTGTTAGCCTGTCTAATAGTTTCCATATATTATCTTTTTTATGAGACTACGCAGCTCTGAGGACATAGTTCCCAATTCATCTCCATATTTGCCCATCAATCAGCATGAGGTCTGTTATTTAGTATATGTTTAATAGATATGTGTTAATTGAGTGAGTATGTTGGGGGAATAGGCATAGCTTCAGTCCTTTAGAAAACTCTGACATTCAGGGATAGCTTATTTGAAAATAAAGGGAATATGCCTTAAAAGAAGAGAGTCTCCAAGATGGCACGTTACAGCTAGCATAGTGCTTCTCAGTCAGAACTACTTTGTGTTCCTGCGCTTATGTGGCAATACCTGGGGACATTTGTGTTTGACACAACTGAGGGGGAGAATGCTACTACTATCTAGTGGGTAGAGGTCAGCGATTCTGCTAAACATGCCATAACAGCCCCGCTCCCCACCCAACTGTAATTCTACAAAAAGGAATTATCTGGTCCAAACTATGAATAATGCCAACGTTGAGAAATACTGCACTAGAGTTTTCTCTGATCAAAGACTCCTTCTTGCTGATTGGAGCAGGAAGAACACCTCCACGTTTCAGTTGCTAATATTAACAGCTGGTGCCAGAGATATTATTTGCCCCACTACAGCAATTCTTATCTTCTTTAGTAATAAAATAGCGTGTTTTAACTGGGCCCTTGGCTACCAACAAAAGACTATATTTCTCATAGCCAAGACTGAGGATGAGATTGAGTTTTAGCCGATGGGAAGGAGTGGAAGCGATGTGTGCTTTGTTCTTTAAAAGGAAGGCTTTTGTACTCTCCATTCTTTCCTTCCTGCAAGGTATAACATGGATGTCGAAGGTGTGAATCATATTTGTCCATGTAGATGTGGGTAAAATCACAAGAAATGCAGAGCAATGCGGTAATGGAAACCTCTGTCTCTGAATGACCTCATGAAGCAGTCACCTACCTGTCTTGTTCGGTTTCTGCTAGACGGTCTCATGAAAAAGAAAAGTTAATTTCTTTGGACCACAGTATTGTTTGGATTCTTTGTGATAGCAACTGAGCTTTCACCCTATCTAATGCAAAGTGGATATAGTTTTTATTGTTCTGATTGATGGCTTGGAGTAGCAATATAGGAGACAGAAAGCCACACCCACATGGTTCAGAATATTGTAGACAAGAGTAGTAAAAACTAATGAGTGCATGATATTTGCAGACAGTAAGAAGAAGACCACATCTCCTAAGAGACCATATTTTCTGCACAGTGGCTTTTGTACAGTCTGCTAACCCATAGATGATACAAACTCTAGTACATGGTTGGACATGGTGATTTTTTAATTGTAGAATTTAGAAGGCATACTAATTTTTTCCTTTGCCTATACTGATATTGCTTTTAATTTTTATTAGTTTAGGAATTTTGATTAGGATATATGGCCATCTAGTAGAAAAGAAATATTCCCAGTTTTCTGTTTACAAGAAAGAGATGACCATTTGACTCATTGAAAGGAATAGAGATCTTAGGAATAATGCAGATGTTATATTTAAAGATTTAAGGAATAGTGAAAATAATAATGTTTTAAGCAGCTACCAACTATCTGGTGCTCTGCTTTCTTCTCATTTTTGTGGGATACAATTTGGAGAAAATAACCACTTTTTTTCTCCTTCACTTTCTGGTTGCTGCCTCAGTTTCTACTCACCAGGTAAGTGGCTTTCAATCTCTCAGAGAAAGTCATATACAGCTGAGAAAGAGGAAATCAATTGAGTTCCTGAAGAGATATGTTAAAGCTCCTATAGGTCAGGCATTTTGAAAGCCAAGCCTTATAAAAGCCAAGCTTTTTGAGATCACAGAGGACTTCCAAGCAACAAAAGGCTACATCCTTGGAGACTGCTGACCATGAAGTCTTGAGAATACAGTTGGAGAGAAAATGCATGTTAAGATAAGAATATTTTCCCACACAAAAGAAGGTGAAATTTAACAGGTAAGTGGGACAAGTATTATCTGAGAGGAAGGGGCTAGAGTTTAGAAACTGAAGGTGACTGAGATGGCATGTTGTGCCCTACCCTCAGCCCAGCCAAGTTCCAGATGGGGTAAATGCAGACCACAGATGGATTTGACAGGGATTTTGGATCAGAGGAGGCAGATTTTCTATGAAGTCTGAGGGAGTGCAAGTCTCAAAGTCAAGTCCCCTCAGTGTAAATGTTCCCAGACAACATCATCATTGCCTAGCAACAGAAGAGTAGAATCAGAGATGTGTCATCAGAGATGGTCACAGATATTTTATCCTAAGTCTCTCACAGTTTGGACTAGTGTAGAAGAGTATTCAAAGGTTTTCTGTACCGTTGAAAAGAGGACAAGAGAGCTGACTGGAAATTTGTGCAGGCCTTACAGGTGGGATAAGAAGGATAAGAAGTGGCCTTAGATATGGCAGAGGAAAAGTAGAGGAAGTTGAAGATGCTATGATAGAGGGTAAGTGGGATAGAGTATGATGAACAAAATAGCAATAGACTCCAACATAGGACTGAGATAAAGTGAGGAAAAGAAATAGACACATTTGTTTTTCTGTGTACACCAATATGTACTGAATCCATTCTAAAAAATAATTTATGTCATCTCCTCAGGAAAAGAGAAGGGAATAAAAACAATCTGGAATTGACTATCCAAAGAAACCGAGAAAATTCTCATAGGCCTTCTACATAAAAACACAGTGACCTCCAGCGGATAGAGGTGAGAAATCTTTCAAAGATCCACAGATCTTGCCTAGTCATGGAGATGTTTTGAAGAAATGGATTCTGAGCAAAGATTATAGTTTTGAAATACTCTTAAAAAGTATTAGAAATGGACTAAAGAAAATAGTATTTGAAGAGAGCATAGAGGAAGAAATGTGGTAGAATGAATATTGTGATAGAATGATTGATATCTGAAACTTTCTACCACTTTTTCAAATGGTCTCAATGTCTCAATAATGGAATCTAGACATCTACTGCTATAGAAGGGGAATAGATAGAGCTAAAAAAAATTGTCAGCTGGTTCCTACACATGGCTAAAAATATCCTTAATGCATAAATAAGAATATTGAAAGCCAAGGCTTACGATTGTAAGTGCCAGGGTTATGAAAAATAAAGGTAAATTTAGGAGCAAATTTCTAAAATGCAAAGATCACCAAGTTTTCAGATAGCAATCCCATGAGGAAGAATGCATGATGATGTAAGGGCAGTTTTCTTAGTCAAAAGAGACAGAGACTCCATCTGTCACTAGGAGAAGAGGCCTCACAGGACACAGGACTAGACCTTAGAGGTTTGTGTGTGTCTGCGAATGGGAGATTCAGCCCCTCTACCCACCTCCATTGATCCTAGAGCTCTGTGCAGTAAAGCCAAACAGAATCGGTGCCACTAGAGTGACATAAACACTACATACTCTCGGTGACCAGGCTCACAAAACTAACCTCAGTTTAGGTAGACAATTAGGTGGCATATTGCATAAAAATATTAATACACCTGTGAGGAAAGTTTAACCATGAAGTGTTCAAATGTAAAACAGAAACAAAAACAAAAACAAAACCATGAAAAGATACCAGTGTACCTTTTTACAGAATTTATAGAAAATTAAAAATTGGCCTGATTTTCATTAGATATAAAAACATAGCTAACTATAATTCAAATATTCTCCATCTTCGTACCATTCCATTTTCTTAAAAAAAAAAAAAAAGACAATGTTTGTCTTAGAATAGATGTGAACTCTCAGGCAATAGGTCATGGAGAAAAGATTAGATTTCAAGAGCCAGGCTGTAGAGCCCATGTGGGTGTTTAGCCTTAGGCTGGGACATTTGCTAGGCCTGGTCTGGGCCTATGGTGGGCCTATGGGTGGGTCTTGGGCTGGCCTGGGTCTGGGTCTGGGTCTAGGTCTGAGTCTTAGGCTAGACTTGAGGCCAGAAGCCAGGGCTGGGACAAAGCCTAATCCTAAATCTGGGTTTGAGATTATGCCTAGTTCTGAGTTAGCTCTGAGCCTTCATATAAAACTGAGCCTAGGGCTGGGGTTGGGTGTTGTCTATTCCTGAGAGGGTTCTGGGTTGAGGCTGGACCTGGGGCTGGGGCTGAAGCTGCAAATTTTTATCTATTAAGAGGAAGTTTCTGTTGCAAGTGAAGAGGCTTTGTTCATGATTAAGTCAGTAGATACAAGGAATCGTATCTAGACTTGTTCTGATAAGGTCAATGAACTTATCTCAGTGACTGATGATTTCTCATTAGGAAGCAGTCTTTCAGACTCAGTCTTTCATTTAAATCCTGAAATCTTGATAACTGAATTAGAATAAAAGTTCATCAAGAGGGGAACACAAGTGAAGACATAGCTCGCTTTAGTTATGGCAAAGAGTCTTTTTATTTTCTATTTTTGTTATTTATTATTTATTTTTATTTATTTATTTAAATTCAAGTTAGGTAACACACAGCGGAGGACTGGTTTCAGGAGTAGAACCCAGTGATTCATCACTTAGATATAATACCTAGTACTAATCCCAACAAGTGCCCTCCTTAAATGTCCATCAATAATTTAGCCCATCCCCCACCTCCCCTCCAGCGACCTTCAGGTTTTTTTTCCTGTATTTAAGAGTCTCTTATGGTTGCCTCCCTCTCTGTTTTTATCTCAGGTTTTCCTTCCCTTCCCCTCTGTTCATCTGTTGTTTTTTAAATTCCACATGAATGAAATCTTATATCTGCCTTTCTCTTATGTTGCTTAGCATATACACTCTGGTTCCATCCATGTTGTTTCAAATGGCAAGATTTCATTCTTTTCTATCATTGAGTAATATTCCGCTGTGTATATATAGATCACATCTTTTTTTATCCATTCATCAGTCAGTGTATTTGGGTTCTTCCCATAATTTGGCTATTGCTGATAGTGCTACGATAAACATTGGGGTGCATGTGCCCCCTTAGAATCAGCATTTTTGTATCCTTTGGATAAATACCTAGTCGTGCATTTTGGGGTCAGAGGGTAGTTCTATTTTTAATATTTTGAGGAACCCTCATGCTGTTTTCCAGATTGGCTGCCCCAGTTTGCATTCCCAGCAATAGTGCAAGAGGCTTCCCCTTTCTCCAGATCCTCACCAACATCTGTTGTTTTCTGAGTTGTTAATTTCAGCCATTCTGGCAGGTGTGAGGTGGTATTTCACTGTGGTTTTGATTTATATTATTCTGATGAGTGATGTTGAGCATTTTTTCATTTGTCTGTTAGCCGTCTGGATGTCTTCTTTGGAAAAGTGTTTATTCATGTCTTTGGCCTATTTCTTCACTGGATTATTTGTTTTTTCAGTGTTGAGTTTGCTAAGTTTCTTATATATTTTGGATATGAACTCTTTATCTGATATGTCATTTGCAAATATCTTCTCCATTATGGCAAAAAGTCTTAACAATTCATTGGCAGTGAGAAGGCACTTAGGTTCACTAGTTCTTTTAAATCCTAAGCAATTTTCAGTTATTCATAGTTTATGTTTTAAAGCGATCATGTATATCTTAATCACATATGTTGTCTTTATTTGTTATTGATATTATTTTGGAATTAATGGTTATTATAATAACTGTCATTTCTAAAATTATGTGGGTCTGTGATTCTATAAAAATGTCATAGATACCTTAAGAACCTTGCATTCAATTCCAGCTCTGCCTTTAACTTGATTTTGAACATGTTGGTTTCTCTTAAAACTTCCCTCATGGCATCACAGCATTGCCTCCTGGAGTTGTGAGCAGTCTGTCAGCAGGTACATACTACAGAATCAACAAGCCATACTCTTTGAATATCCATTCCCGTCATTCATAGGTGCTGTTCTCCACCAGGACTCACTATTGAAATTCTTCTAGAGAACACAAGCTACTTTGAGCAACTCAGTGGTTTGAGTTGAACAAAAGTAGTTGTGAATAATCTAGAGATTATAGAATACCCCATGATAAACTGCTGAAGTATAAGCTACCATCTCAATCTGTACTTCTTTTCCTTCTTCTGCTTTGATCTTGGTTAGAGAAAATAACCACTATTGAGTTTCTATGATTTGTCTGACACTTAAAACTCATTTACTCAATTAATTTTCAGAATGACCTGCAAAGAAGTGTTGTGATTTCTATTTAACATGAGGAATATGAGCCTCAGAAAGATTAAATCACTTGCCTCTGGCTATGTAGGCCAGGATTTAAAGTTAACTCCCTCAGACCCTATGTAGGACTTCCTGTTCTCTGATTCCTGGGGTGCTTACAGAAGTAACAGTGTTCCCTGACTCATAATTAAGTTCTTGCCTTTGGTTTCTGACCCTTATTAGGTTTCCTGACCCTCATTTCCCCCTTCAATATTGTGACTTTGCCTCTACCTGGAATCTGAGCCCCAGTCTCTAATTCACCATTAACTATTCTCTTGTGTAGTTCCTACAAGCGGAATTTTTAATGTATGTAAGCATTGATATAGTTTTGTTAAACTGAATAAAGAAAAACTAATTTAAAATGGAGTCAGGAGACTGAGAAAGGAAGCTCTAAACTCCAACCACTCTTCCTCTTCAACTGCAGACTCCAACAGGATGAGACTATACTTTGCATTTCTAAAGAGAATAAGCCTACCTTATTACTCCAGCAAGAGGAAGAATAGTTCCTTGCTGAGCAAAAGCACAGCCAATAAGAAAATGCCGTAACTTATTCCAGGAAAAAAGAGTACTATTCAGAACTCTTGCTTTCCTTTAATGGACTTTTTTTTTCTTTCAAAGCAGCCCCTCCCAACTTCCTTCTTTTCTCTTTAAAATAATGTTATTTCCCTTGGATCTCCAGACTTGCCTATGGTTAGTTACAGCTTGCATGTCCTCAGTTGCAAGTCTTTTGCTGTTCCTAAATAAGCCCATCTTGCTGGTAAAATAACTGGCTGTTTTAAGGTCAATAGTTTGGATGTACATAATGGTGTAGAAATTAAGATACATGATACATAAACTAACAAAAAGAAATACAACAATTCTTGATTTACACTAGATGGTGTGTGTGTGTGTGTGTGTGTGTTATTCAAGACAAATTACAAATCCCAAGGCAATTTCTTATCTTCATCTAGGATAATATGCTGTTGTCTATGTCAGTCTGTTTGTTTTTAAAGAATGCAAATTAATATTAATATTGGACTATGGCATTTCCAAGGATGGAAAATTTGTTGTAAAAATGTCATATGACTCAAATTTCATTAGAATTCCACTTTGAAAAACATTGCCTATGGCATCCCTTCATCTAGTAGCACAGATGGTAGAAATGTGTTTATACATTCACATCTTTATATTCCTTATAAATTCCAGTCATAGTCTTTGGTACTGTCGATTGAGACATTTTACATTATTGAGACAGATATCTGACCTTTTCAGTTACTCTGAGTAAACAAACCCAGGAAACTAAGGGTCATGAGAAAGTCATTAGTCTTGACCTTGAGGAGTTAATGTAGCAAAGAAAATCAGGAAGAAAGATTATGTAAACAACAAATTATTAATCAACATCATATTTTGGGGGGAAAAAAAATATTAAAAGGTAAAACAGAAAGCCTTATTAGCACTACTCATTATTACTGTCCTTAGCAAGGAAGCTAACATAGTGGTAATGATTGTTCTGGTCACCAGAGTCTCTTAAGGGACTGTGTACTTTCTGCAAGTAGTCAACGGTATCTCAGCCTCTGAAATTACACTAGGAAAAAAATGAGAGCTTTATTATTATTTTTTTTACTATTTTTCATGAAATGCAACATCTAGACAGTGAACATTTAAATTGACTAAGCGTTGATTGTTAAAAACAGAGTGCTAGTGATGTAAAGGAAAAAATGATTGAAGATAAATATCATGAAGTCATATTAAGGTAGACCAAAAGGGATTTTCCAGTCAGAGCTAGATTTACGTATAATAAAGCATCTAAATGTTAGCCTCGTATGATTCTGCGGTGTTGAGCAAATAAAATAAATTATTCATACATAAAATTACACACTGTCTTTGTTTTTCCTTCAGATAAGAGTCTTGAACTCTAGTAAATGCAAATAACCTTGCCTGAAAGATGATGCCATACAGTAATGGATACAGAATAACCATTGTAAAGGACAACCAAAACAGGATGGTATGAATGAGACCACGAGGCTGAGTCACCTCTTAAATCCATATGTGCTGATTTGTTTGGGGCTGCCTGTTTGTCACACTGACATGAATGGGTATCTGAAGGCAGGTTTTTCTAGGGGTAGAGAGACAAAGAGAGAGAGAGAGAGTTGGATCACACTAAAAGGAAATAATGCAATGGAGCAGGTAGACCGTAGCTGAAGAAAATTATACAGAAAGCACAGATTTAAGGAAAGAGACTTTAAAATCACACCCTCTAGGGATACCTGGGTGGCTAAATCGGTTACATGTCCAACATCAGGTCAGATCATGATCTCACAATTTGTGGGTTCAAGGCTGAGTCAGGCTGTGTGCTGACAGCTCAGAACCTGGAGCCTGCTTCGAATTCTGTGTCTTTTTTTCTCTCTGTGTCTGCCCTACTTGAATTCTATCTCTCTCTCAAAAATAAACAAACATTAAAACAAATAAATAAATAATAAATAAGTAAAATTACACACTCCTGGCCTCAAATCTTACATCCACTTAACTATTTGTGGAGACGAATACATGACTATGCTATGGCTTAGTTTCCTCAGCTGCATTTCCTAGATGTATGGCTAAGAGTAAAATGACAATGAGTATCAGAAGCATGGTATAAGATTTAGCTGCACAAAATTAGTAAATATTTAGCTCTTGGTAGCTAGTATTAATTCTATTATTATCATGATCACCTCCATTGCATAGTTGGAGTGTGGATTCTGGGAGTCAGGCTAATTAGGTTCAAATCCTTTCTTCTTCACTTACTATCTTTGTAACCCTTTAGAGATTATTTATCGTTGATATGCCTTGATGTCCTCATCTATAAAATGATAATTATTTCTACCTTGTGTATTTGTTAGGAGGATTAAGTAATTTAATTCAGGTGGAGCTATTAGAATCATTAGATCTTGCAAATAGTAAACACTAAATGTTAGCTGATATTACATCTGTATCATTTCAGAGTTTAAAAGAACTCTGAACAGTGGAAATTTGAACATAAGAGAGGATGCTTTTAGTATAGACTAATGGTTGCTGTTTAGACCATCTAAACTAACCTCAAGTGCCTCAAAGTTGGAATTAATTTTTCCCAGGATTCTGTTATGCTTGGGGCAGTACTTACAGTTACAGCCTCTCTATGTAGGAGGGAACCAAGGGTCATCCAGGCCCATTTGTCACACGCATAGTTTTTACAACACAATGCATAGCCAACGGTGGGCAACATATCACATCTCAAGCCGGCCCATCCAATTTTCAGATACCCATAGGATAGACAGTTTGCTCTTGTTCATAACTAACCACACCTGGATTCCCTCCTAACCACTGGACAAGTTCTGTCCTATAAAGCACCTCAGACTAGATCTAATTCCTCCTTCTCATGAGTTTTTGAATTCAAAAAAGTATTCAAAGGTTTTGAATATTTGCAAACAGCATTCAAATTTACTCTTCTCCCCAATATGCTATGTTCCTCTTTTCTTGAGGCTAAACTCCTTCCATTGTTGCTTGTATAGGAGTAGCATAGAGTCCTTTGGAATTCAATTGAGAGGACATCAATTTTCATGTGCTTAATCTGGGCAGTTTATCAGATTCCTCTAATGGAGGAATCTACCTCATGAAAATGGGAATGCTAATGCCTACTTTAAAGGCTACAATAGGGATTAAATGTATGAACACTTGCATAACATTAGACACAACATAGGTGCTCAATAATAGCAGTAACTACCCTGATAGTTACTGTACTACATAGAATGTTTCTCCTGCTATTCTAGGCCTGTTTTTTCTTTAGGTTTATTTATTTATTTTGAGAAAGAGAGAGAGCACACGGGAGAGACAGAGAGAGAGAGAGAGGGAGAGAGAGAGAGAATCCCAAGCAGGATCAGACTGTCAGTGCAGAGACCCAAGTGTGGCTCCAACTCAGGAAATCTGAGATCATGACCTGAGCTGAAACTAAGAGTTGGGCTTTTAACTGACTGAGCCGCTCAGTTGCCCTTATTCTGAGTGTTTTTAATGAAAGTGTTCAAGGTACCAACATGTGGAAGAGAGTAAAATAATTATTTACCTTTTCAGTACTATTCCTAGATGTGATCTACTGGTTTGTTTTTCTTTTGTTTTGTTTTTTTTTTTTAGTTTATTAGTTTTTTTAGTGTATTCATTTATTATTTCTGAGAGAGAGACAGAGAGAGAGAGAGAGAGAACAAGCAGGGGAGGAACAGAGAGAGAAGGAGACACAGAATCCAAAAGAAGCCCCAGGCTCTGAGCTGTCAGCACAGAGCCCAATGTGGGGCTCAAACTCACTAACTGTGAGATCATGACCTGACCCTAAGTTGGACGCTTAACCTACTGAGCCATCCAGGTGCCCCAATGTGATCTACTCATAAATTTTAGGACTCTCATAGAGACATTTGAAATCACTTATAAGTAATAAATGTGGTGAAAGTTACAGAATGCTTATCATGTGTTGTTCACTGTGTTAACTGTGTATCAGGTACCTCATGCACTGTCTCCATTACAATAATACTATGAGACAAGGTCCATTATTATCCTGATTTGTAAAAGAGCAAATTAAGGTTTAGTGATACTAAGAAATTTGTACCAGTTCACATAGCTAGGAAGTGGAAAAATTAAAATTATAATTCAAGTCTCTGATTTCCTTTTAAATCCTCTTCTATGTCACCTGTTCTTCATAATCAACGAGTTGATGGAACACTTATAATAGCAAGAATGGTGTCACCTCCCTAAAAATCCTGAAGCACAACTGGGGAAAAGTTGGCAATACTAAATTTAGGGGAAGTAGATGGACGCAGTCAGGTGTCCTCTGGATCTGAAAAAAGAAGAATCCCCAAACTGCCAGTAATTACTTACCAAAAGAGTGAGAGGCCAATCTGAGAATCAGCAATTGCAAACTGGAGAGGGCAGAAGATTTTTGCCTTTTCCATCTTGGCCCAAGGGGTCTGCAGTCAGGCATGAGGTTGCTTTAGAGTCTTACAAGTTTCCAAAATTCATCAATTGAAGCTGCCTTCTAGGAGAAAATCAAACTCTGATGGGAAACTAACTTCTGAGCATAGATTCCATACTAAAAAGAACAGTGTCAACTGAAGTAAAGAAAAGAGAAGTTCCAACTATTAGAAATGCATGGGTGAGTGGACAGAGCCAGGAGACCTCAGGAAACATGACAATTTTTTAAATTTACTTTACGGAAACACAGAATAGTAGGCTCTGGCTCTGGGATGCTGGGAGACCTGGAGGGTCCAAAGAAGTGGTTCCATTCATGTTGTTACCTGCCATCTGCAGGGAGCTAACTAGGACACTCACCAGAGGTCTTCATTATTCTCCTTGATGGATCTATCATCAAGGCTTCTTGTACTTTCTCAAACCTGAGTATTGGCTTCCAAGAAGACTTAAAAAAAGGAAAGCAGAAAGCAAAAGCTTTCAGAAATCCCAGGAAATCACTTCTGCTACATTCTACTGATTAAAGCAGTCATAACACCAACATAGATTCAAGGCATCAGAAAATAAACTCCACCTCTCAAAAGAAGAGGGCATATATGTCCAGTAAGAAAAGAATCGATGGAGGCCATTTTGGGAGACTATGTAGCATGCATGTTTATACCACCAACAGAGAATGAAAGTCTATCCAGTGGTTGATGTAACTACACTGAAACAAACTATTCCAACTGACTTTAAATATTGTCATAGATTATATATCTTTACTAGGCATATTCTAAGGACAAAAATAACTGCAAAATGAAATATGTATCTTAAAATAATTTTAGAAATCATATCATTTGTGGTACTGTGAGTAAATTACATGATATTGTAAGTTTATTATTCCTTGTTATTGAGAATCAGGATTCTTAGAATGGGTAAAAGAAGACAGAATAAACTCATGATGCATTTTATCTTATTTTTTCTTATAATGTATTTTATCTAAAAAAATGCTGTCCACTAAAATTCCTAGACAAATAGGCAATCTATAAGAAAAGTCAGGAGTAGTTTGTCTACTTAGAAATTACTTAACATAATGCTGATTTGAAAATAAATTGTGCTTTTGACTCTATTTGAATCTATATGTGACATGGATATGAAAAATTTGTATTTATTGACAACTGAGCACAGTTTTGGTGATATTTACAAATTGTAATTGACTAAACTGGAGTGCACTGGAACTGAGTCTGAAAATAGCTGTCGGGGCTTTCCACAATTCCTTTTCAAGTCACCTTGTAGGGAGAAAGAAAGATTTCAAGCAGCTGCCTATGATCCACTCTTTTCCTGTTTGGGGGAGTAGAGAGGCACCTGGTCTAAATTTGTAAACATGATAACTGGACCTCCTCAAAAATAGATTAATGATACTCATTAGAGAGTCCTTATCTATGAAATAATGAAATTTTTAGCAGAATATCCATTGTTGATATATATCCAAGACATACGATTGATATATTGATGAATAAAGCTAGAATTTGGCTTTATGAAGCATGGCTTCCTAGGTCACATAAGCTATAAATATCTGATAAAAAAAAATCAATCAGACTCTAAACACTAAAGTATCTTGCAAGCTTTCTTAGATACCCCGTCTATTATTTTGGGTCAGAGAGCTTGTCTGATGAGAGAAAGATGGACCTGGGAGGTGCCCATGAAGTTCTGGAGCTCTCCTTGATATGCCTATGCCTCTTGATTACCCATAAGCTTGAAAATAATAGTAAATCTTGAAACTGGACATATTTTATTTATTTTTTATTTATGTATTTACTTACTTATTTACATATTTACTTACTTATTTGAGTTGATCTGTTTATTTGTGTCAGACTAGTTTAACATTATCTTGAAATATTTAAACAGTCTAAATTAAATCTTGGGATTTCCTAATAACTATTCTGAACTGTGATTCAGAAAGAGTAATGGATCCTAGAGCTCTGAGTAGTTACAAGTGCCGGGGTCCCCACAGGCCTTGCTGGATGACAGGGTCACAGTAAGGAAATGCCAGACGTGCACGGCTCCTGCCATGAGAGGCGGAAACTGGCATCTCCTTCTGCTACTACTGCTCATGTGAAATTAAGCCTGTTGCTATTGATTAGGCTTCACAATGTTCCAAGTCAGACCGATATTCCCCACGCAGATACCTCATGGGAAGAGGCATATTCCTACCTCTATAAAGAGGAATTTAAACGAGGCACTGCGGATGTTTGTTGAAAGGCTCTTCTATTGAGCTTCACAAACTTAAGACCTGGATAATAAAGGGGGTTAAAGAACACAAGAATAATATTTATTCTGGCCTGGAGAAAAATAGCCCAATTTAGGAATAAAACACAAACAAGAGCCAGGCATAAGTTATTGCACATACATATGCTGATTTAGTGCCTTAAACTCATATGCAAAGGCCAGCTCATCTGGGCACCTATGGCGCTTACACCTTCAACATAAAGAAGAAGGTTGACAAAACATTTATTTACTAACCAGTGCAAATACATTCTTCCTCCTGTGAGCCAGACAGAATGCCTCCTAGCCTTGTTTATGCCTGACTTTTAGCGTTATTGTTATAAAATGTGTTTGCTATCTGCTTCTCACTGAAAACATCCTTCTATCTTCTTAGTTGTAAGATTTATTACTGGTTCAAACAAATATGTATGTTATCTGCTTTTCACTGAGAATATCCTGTTATCCTATGATGTGTAAATTACCTCATTATAATTAGAGTAGTTCTGCAAAAAATGCCTGTGTAAAACCTGTTTCTGCACCCTTTTCAAAGCATCTTTATCACTGAGAATTATTTGTAAAAATTCCACTTTTTGATGTCATGTTGAGACTTAAATTTATAAATAAAGGCACAAAACCTGGCAAGAGAGAGATGCCAGAGATGATGCCAGGCTGGTGACCAAGAAAGAAAGAAACTGTGTGGATCTCTCTCAACCCAATTTTTCACTGAGGCCGCCGCAACCCCTTCAGGGGACCCTGGACCAGCGGGCCTCTGGCATACAAGACCAAAACAAACATCTTTCTTTTTGTAAGTGATTATAAACAATTATTAGTAAAAAGATTATAAACCATTTCTAAGAAATGAGTGTTACTGATATTTGCACCCACACAGAGAAATAAAAAATTATAAGTATATTTTACACTGGATATTTTGTCAGTGACGTCTGCAAAGGAAACCAGTTACAAAATAAGATTGCTTGCTATAATTGATAATGGAGTAGATATTTCTATATATTGGCAATTCACATTTGGAGGCTGAATAGTGGAGATCATTTGAAAATGAGTAAACATTCGAAACGATTTCCTCACTTCAATAGAGGCATGAACATTTTCAGGAATTTGGAAAGAACAGTTGGAATGATTTGCACGTTATGCCAATCTCAAGCCCCTATTTATGTACTTTAAGAAGCAATGTTGCTTACAGCCCAAGTATGACATTCTCTCTTACTTGATGCCATAATTAATATGATACTAATATTTCTAAAATATGTTTCTTTACTGACAGGATATCTTTAAAATCTCAAAAGGAGATTTGAAGATAATATCAACCTTCCCTGTGTTGGTAGCATCAGAATCAATTCAAGCTCAGAGATTAGACCTAAAACAATAGATGAGAATGAAATTTTCTGGGAGAAAAAGAGTGAAAAAGAAAAGGGAGCCAAGAACACCAATACTTAAAAAGTGGCTACAATACAAGGGCTAGACCTTGCAGAAGAGTGAAATATAGTAGGAGAAAGTCTGGTATATTAATGATTTAACTGTTGAGTAGATTTTATTTTCTGTCTTTGCTGAATTCTCCCTAAAGTAACCTTTTGGGGAAAAGTCCTCGTTTGAGAAATCTTCAATAGTTTCATGTACATTGCATTGCAAGCTGAACAGCACTTCATATGTGTATGGTGATTCTACTACCAGAGAGATGTTACTGACCACCTTATCTGAAGTTGCACACTTGTGCAACAATTGCTCCACCCTGGGTTGGCCTGCAAATGTCTACCCTCTGGGCCTCTGCCTTTGTACCTCAACTTCCTGCTCTGTGGCTCTGCTCACTCCCATGCTGGCCCTCAGTAGGATTAGCATCACCTCCAGATAATCTCCTAACCTACCAAGACAAAATTAGGACCTCACTTCTATGCACTTGTAGTAATTTGGACACATCTCTGCTTTCGCCCTGACCATGTTATGCATGTCTGTTTATACATATGTTTTTCCTATTAAGATCATGAGCTAATTGAAGGATGGGATGAGTTAATTTAATGAAGAGAACATTTGCTCTTCATAGCTTAACGAATGATGAAATTTCTGGCAAATGCTGGGCATTTGATAAATAGTCATTGAATATTTATTGAATTTGTTGACTGAGTAAATTTGCTATTGAAGGGGCAAGCTGCCACATAATTCTATCTGTTTACATAATATGATTTTACTTTTGATTTTGAATGTGTTCAGAACCCATGACATATCTTAGTTTATTTTGTCTCATCAATCTCTGAGTATAGACAAAAGTTTAATGGAAAAACATCACAGAGGAACAAAATAATTGAATAATTGATGTAATGAGCTTTACTTTCCAATTAAATATATTGCATGTGTATATACTTATCTCTCCATATGACAAATTTATATGTGTATGTCGAGACTTTCTCCAGGTCAACTAATTTGGGAGCACATATAGAATCATAGAATGACAGCGCTTTGTCTTGTTTTTGCTCCTCTTACTCAGTATGTCTGAAATCCCATCCAGATGTGTATTTATGTAAGACCACTGGAATGTGTCTCATTTGGGTTCATAAGTATGCTCGTGTTCCCTTCTCCTCTCCTGACAGATTCTTTCTCATGGCATCCTACTGGGATTGCTGAACACAGATCTAACCACTTTGCTCCTGATGGGTACTTCCACTTAGATCTATCATCATTAGTTCTAGTGGAAACCACCACCATTGCCGATGGAATTATTTTATTATTCAAGTTTCAAAATACTTTGATGTTCCAAGTTTACAGGTGGGAGAATTTTTATTTTTACCTTCCACCATATGAAGGTTTTGGACAATGTGTGTGGGTGCTGGGGGTGTGACTCTCAAAGCTATGCTGCTTGTGCCCCTATGCTTTACAAAGATTCTAATTAAACAACTTTTTTTTTCAATTAAATTATAGCTACTCTTCTCCCCAGAACTCAGACATGACTATGTGGGGCTTAGGCCAAAAAAAACCTAAGTGACCCACATTCTGTTGTACTCAGAATCACCCATTTTCTATGGCAAAGGCCTTGTCCTGAACAGAATTGGCTGAATGCACCTGCTTTCCACTGATGATGAGTGCTTCCCCTGTGGACCCCTTCACACACACCTCATACATGCCGCCCTACTCCATGGTTCACCAAGCACTAGTCTTTATCCCATTGTGGACACATTGAAGCTAAAATTGAGGTAATAGTTTCTAATGCATGCATTATAACTCTTGTAGAATGTGTCAGTTTTGTAACACACCAAAATATTTATTACTCAGTTTTTGTTCCGTTGGAAACCACAGGAAGTGGGTAAAATGTAATACATGCAAGATGAAATAGGCCTGTTTTAGCAACTACTATCAAGCTTAAGAATGAATCCCCTCATCCTTTCCCTCATGATAATAATTTTAAGGTTTGCCACAAGTCAATTTGAATGGAGACTTTAAAAACATGGCCTTTGGTATATTTTAACTTAGTATACTACACTTTGAATGAAATGCTCTGAAATTAGCTCTCATTAAATTAACTTCAAACTCTTTGTATTCTTAAAAGCTAAACCTCACATGAAGTAAACTACATTTTTAGGAAGAAAAAATTTCAAATTTCCCTTCCCCATATCAGTGTTTTCTTATTAAAAATAATGCTTCATAGTAGGTTATAAACAGCTTTTCAAAAATATCTTCATGGATTGAAATTTGGAGTAATCACTTGGATTTCTTAACACAGACTGTCATGGAGAGTTTGTGTTTCTTTGGAGTCAGATCTAAGTTTCGAAGCCAATTCTGACACTCTGCCTTGCTCAATTTCTTAAAGCCTGTGTCCTCAACAGTACATTGGAGATAATAATACAATCAAAATGGCAAGGCAGTTGAGGGATCTAATGAGTTACTATGCTACAGCTAACAATTTTTTTTACATAGCATTCTTTGTTCTTTTTCTTTATGTGACATAAATATGCACACATCGGGATCACATTATGTATTTCAAGTATTCATTTGCACAGATTTAAATGCAACATGAAAACTTACAATTTACTCTCTTTAGACCAAATCAATATATTCACAGCTAGGTTTGTAAATCTAATTATATATTATACAATATAAGAAAATTTGGTATTTGAATACATTTTTAGTTTTAATAAAAAGTTACCAAAGAGTAAATTTTCTAATAAAATATTGTCCATATTATTAAAATTTAGACAAAATATGAACATGACTTATTGATTCTGTCTGGGAATCTCACTAAAACATAATCACAGGGTTCTGGGTCATAGAACTTCACACTGTATTGCTAAAGAAGCCAGCTATCTATAAATGTTACACATTTGGTCATGATTACAGAAATTGCTATTCTGACATGTTACCCATTCTCAAGTTCATTGTATCATCTGAAAATATTATCCATGGATTCCATATCATACAGCTAAATTCAAAATTTTATATGTGTCCAATATTCTGCATGTATAAATAAAATGTGTGCTATCTAAGTGTTTGTTATTACTATTATTGTGTTGATGGTTTATGATGGGATTTGATGAATCAATCCCGAACAATCTCTTTTTTTTCCATCTATGGCTGAATAATAGATTATTCTCACAGGAATCTATAGCAAATTGAGATCAAAGCACCTAGTTTGTTACTGGTAAGCCTGGACTGCAAAATGAGCTTGAGTTGAAAACTAAAAATTGGAAATAACTTAAATGTCAGCAATGAAGTATTAACTAAAGCAATATGGTTATATTCATACAATAGATTACCATATAGTGACCAAGAGCTACATGCTAGAAGTAGGTTTATCAGTATAAAAAGTCTTACAAATCATATTGTTAAATGATCATTAGTCATACTGTTAAATGACTTTCATATCGTACTGTTAAATGGATTGAAGAACAATATAGTACCAACTTTGTATAATTTTTCAAATGCATAAAGAAAAATCCTAAAAGAAATATAACAAAACTTTGGCAGTTAAGAAACAAAAAAGCAAACTGAGCTTGAACTCAAGACCAAAGGGGGTTCCCTCACTCACTTAAACACATAAATATAGTCAGAGTCAGAGATATAAAAACTGGGAACCCTAAGGCATCTTCTACATTTTTATATGAACATAAAGAAGAATCTTTTTCACATGATGGTAGATAGGTATACAGTAAAATCTTGGTTAACAAGCATAATTTGTTCCAGAAACATGCTTGAAAGCCAAAAGACTTCTATATCAAAGATAATTTCAAGAACCATTGGCTCAGTTGTGATCAAGTGACATTTGGCATCACGTACTACTCATATTGCAAGACATCACTTGTGTGTCAAGGTAAAATTTATTGGAAATGTTTGCTCATCTTGCAAGACTCACAGAGCAAGTTACTCACAATCCAAGGTTATACTGTATCTTTATATGTGGATAGATATGGATATATCTATCTTCTCCAGCAGAGTGTGTCATAATTGAGTTAAATTGTAGGGTACATAGGTGGTGTCACAGAGAATTCCTTGGTGGAAAAGAATTCTCCAGGAGGACAAGGTGTTTCTCTGCACACCTTCCTTCCTATAACAACAGACAAGAAAATATTTTAAATACTAATCATTGGAAAATGAGAAAATGTCTAAAAAATGACAACTTTTCAATTCCCTTTGGATTTGTGACAATAATTTCTTTTATGAACAATTTTCCATTTGTTGTAAAAGAGTTCTTTGTTAAGACCACTGTGTACTCAAATATTTTTGGTACCAAAATCTCCAAGTGGGGCAAAATTACCCTTCTTAAAGTATGGAATGGGACCCAGGCTGAGGAAGGTATAGAGATTAGCAAAAGGTAGGACGATGGGCAGTAGATGCTATTTGCTTTCAGAAAAATTATTGGTTTTGCCTTTTTTAACTAATTTTTTGTTGGAATTATTGCAGAGTTTAGGTTTAAAGCCAAAACTGGTGCAAGGGGAAACAGATAAAGCATGAATAAATGCAGAGGCTAGAGTCAAATGATGGTCATTATCAAATAAGCCTTTAAGAATATTTAGAAGTTATGAGTGGGAATTTAAACCACTTATGATATATAGTTATATTATCCAGTTAGGCCTATTAATTCTAATGGAAAACAGTTTCTGCTG
This sequence comes from Suricata suricatta, assembly GCF_006229205.1. Lineage (NCBI taxonomy): Eukaryota > Metazoa > Chordata > Mammalia > Carnivora > Herpestidae > Suricata > Suricata suricatta. The sequence goes on from NC_043704.1 coordinate 110,168,399, forward strand.
TGGTAACATTAAACCACACTTCCTGCAAGGAACATCTCTGAACTCTAGGAATATATAAACAATCAACTGCATAAAGATACTAAAGAGTGAACAAAACAAAACACAGGAAGGAAATCAATACTTGACAAAAGGCACTGAGTGACATTCACAGTTACATTTTTAGGTAATTTTAGCCTGGCTACAGGTCCTTATCAAGCCATGCAGGTTTACTAAAATCCAGAAAGGAACCCACAGTCTATCTGGCATGAGAAAGCAAAGAATGAATCCAGGGTAAACTCAGTAACTGGAAAGTGAAGGGTGAAGAACGCTAGAAAAAGAGGGTTACATAAAGGGAACTGCACATCTGGTGTATAAATTCTACACAAGTCTTTAGCTGACTTCTGAACTATGGGTGTGCTGGAAAGACTCTAAACAGCTCAGTTAAGACTACAATAACTAAAATGAAATTGCAGAGTTTGGAGTTTGAGTTCAGCCATGAAAAAAAAATCATACTCTTCCATGGAGCATAACAGAATCCAGAGACTCCACAATATATTATTCAAAATGTCCAGAACAAAATCCAAATTTATTAGTTATGAAAAAGCAGGAAGTTGTGGCCCATACTTAAGATAAAAGGCAATCAATGGGGATCCATTTTGATATGACCCAACTTGTGAACTAGCAGACACAGATTTTAAGCATCAATTAAAACTATGCTCAAAGGTATGGAGGAAAATATAAGGGATGGGGCAATGGTATCTGGTACATGTATTTGTGTATATATATATTCTATTCTTTATATATGATAGCAGTACTCATAAAAGCAGTGATGACAGAAAGTAGCTCAATCATGTACACTAAAAAGAAGCACTCAGTTCAAATTTTAAGAATATTAATTCATAATAAACAACCATTTGAAATATACCTTGCTATGTTCTAGAAGGGCAATAAAATATTAGATGTGGTTCTTCTATTCATAGACCTTAGAGTTGACTTGATTCTAAACAACTATGTTATAAGTGCAAAAATAATTCATTTTTTTCCAGATCTGTCGAGAAGAAGACTTAAAAGGAAGACTTTCAGAAGGAATGACAGGTGACAGAGACCTTAAAAGACACATAAAAGTTTTATACATGGGCAAGATGGACCAGGGGTGAGCATCCAGCTGGGCATAGTGAAGAAAGTCTGCATATAATGAAATGAAGTAACCATCTTTGGCTGGAGAGTATAGTTTGTGACAATGGGGATGAGAAATAACATGATAATATTGGCGGGCCCAAATGGCAAAATGCTGGACCAAATAGTTTAGACATGATTCTATAAACAATAAGGAGCCAATCAAAAAATAAGATACAAAAGCCCAGCATCATTTCCTTTGAAAACTACAAACCCAGAAAGGATTTTCATTATTTATTGTTTATAATTCTTACAATCACATAGTATGAAAAGTAAGTGGAATAGCTCTTATAATTTTAGGGCAAATCTCTAGTCTGTTGAGGATTAAGCTACCAGATGACACACTCGAGCAAGAAAAAGATTAAGAAATATGCTATGAAATTACTTAACGCTTTGGTTATAAGATATATCTGAGAGTTTGTGGTTCTATAAAATATTTCACTGCACTATTTAAGAGAGTGCCTATCCTTTGGGTAAGGGTAGGGAAAATTTAATTCCATCTTTGCAAATTAAAACCTATGAATAAAAAACAAATTACAATTAGATTGTTTTTGTTTTACAAAACAAAACTTTTGTTTCTAAGTTTGCAGAAATGAGTAAGCACTCCTTTCCTAAGGCCCTTAGGGTGGCCTTTTCTGATGAGGAAACTCAGGAGACTATATTTTCAGTTTATTATCAGGCAGGTATAAAGTCACACTAAAATTTAAAAAATATTGACCATATAGGCATGAAAAATATCTTAAAGCCTAATAATAAATAAAAAATATACTTTGTGAACAATGTGTTTTTATAATATCTCAGTTGCTTAAAATATGTAAGCATTAACTGGGAATATTTTGGGTTTATCAGAATATAATATCACCAGAGTATTTCAGAACAGGAAGGGCAATAGAATTTTGTATTTGTACTCATAATGCCTATTTTTTTCCTCATGTTACAGCTAATGACTTTTTTAGAAATATAATTTATTGTCAAGTAGGGTAACTTACAGTGTATACAGTGTGCTCTTGGCTTGGGGAGTAGATTCCCATGATTCATCTTATACATACAACACCTAGTGCTCATCCCAACAAGTGCCCTCCTCAATGCCCATCACCCATTTCCTCCCTCCATCCTCCCAATCAACCCTTAGTTTGCTCTCTATATTTAAGAGTTGCTTATGGTTTGCCTCTCTCTCTGTTTGAAACTATTTTTCCCGCCTTTCCCCCCGTGGTCTTCTGTTAAGTTTCTCAAATTTCACATATGAGTGAAAACATATGGTATCTGTCTTTCTCTGACTGACTTATTTCACTTAGCACAAATACAGCCAATGGCGTTAAGGAAAGGAGCATAGACATGTGGTCATGGACACATCTTGTTGTATGTAAGTGAATTATTATGTGATACTTATTTGATTTTTAAAAGCTAACGCACCATCCATTTATTTTTTCTATATTTGTTTTTTGGTATAGAGTGATGCCTGTATAATCTATATTAATATGCACATAAATATTACTTATATTCTACAATTTTGTAAAGTGCATTTTGTTTAGAACATTTCCTTCAGTGACCTTATATAACGTTCTATGAACATGAAAACAAGGTTCGTTCCAGAGTTAAGTCACTGTCTTTAAAATAAAGTCATCCAAAACTATTTACCTTTGTTTTGTTTTGTCTTGTCTTGTCTTGTCATGTCATGCTTTGGGTTTTCTCATAGGCACTTTGTGTTCTATAACTCTGAGATTTTTGCAACTCTCCTTGTTATCTCTCTTCTTGAGTTTGGTAAAATCATTTACACCTAAACTCCCTGAGAGACAAGTTCAAACATTTTTCTTTTTGTTGAACCATCTTTTTAGGTTCCATTTAACATGATTCTTTGTACTAAAAACCATTCAACAAAGCAAGACTTATAATTATAACTTGATTCCAATTCATGATCAATACAAAGAGATAACATGGACATCCTTGAACTCATTACATTGCTTTCTTGCTTATTGTTATGGTTGACTTGAAATTTTGTTCAAGAGGACAATTTATTTTTTCTTAATTTTTTTACGTCTTTATTTATTTTTGAGAGAGAGAGAGCATGAGTTGGAGAGGAACAGAGAGAGGGACACACAGAATCTGAAGCAGGCTCAGGCTCCAAGATGTCAACACAGAACTCGATACAGGGCTCTAACTCATGAATCATGAAATCATGAACTGAGCCGAAGTTGAATGCTTAAATGACTGTGCCACTCAGGCGCCCAATTTCTAACAACAATCATTATGTCTATGCCTAATTTGTTATTCAATTTCACATTAAGTTATAAGATCAAGTGAATAAGAACAACATGGAGAATGTTGCCAACACATTTTTTTCTCCCCACAATCTGGGTGATGATTAAATGCAGACTACTTGCTGCTTTATCTATCTTCTATTTCTTTTACACTGATTGAGAAAGACTTAGAACACCTAGGATTTGGGGCTTTTATGTTCAAACATTAGACAATGGCAGTACAACTCCTTTCAATTCGTAGGTGAAGAAACCGATAAATACTTCCCACTCTTTTCTTTTCACAGACTCTGGGCACAGTGTGTCTCTAAAACAGCGTCATGTCTTTCTGTCTCTAATTTATGTCTATGAGTTAAATAAAATTCCAATTGGCCTACAGTTGCACATACAAAACATATGTTACACAATCATCTCCCTCCTTTTTTTTTTTAGTGGAAACATTAGTCCGTGACTTCATCTTCTAAAGGATGTAAGGGATTTGAATTGGTGCCTCAGCTTACTCATCAACATCTCCCTGAAGTGATCTCCCATAAGGAAATAGAAGACAGGGTTGATGGTGCTGTTCAGAAAAGCCAATGGTCGAGTCAAAATATATAAGGAGTTGATGGTGGCCTGAGTACATCGGGACTGCTTCCACTTTCCCAGGCGTGAAGCGATCCTCACATTCCGCATGATGTGGTAGGGAGTAAAAAGCACGGAGAAGATCACAACTGCCATGATGACTAAGGTGAGGGGCTTTTCAAGGGGGAAAGCAGTAGCAAGCTGCATGTTCCTCTGCTTTAAGAAAAGAGCAATCTTGAAATAAAAGAAGCCCATCACCAAAAGAGGAATGAGGAATCCCAAGAAGGTTAGACACATGCTATAAATGAGGTTGTATTTGGGGTCCCCAGAGCTTGCATAGTCAATACAGTTGCTGCCATTGGCAGCCATATTCGGATTTATAAGACGAAGTATTGGCAGTAGCTCTAGGGTTACTAAAACCCAAATACCCAAAGAGACCAAAACAGCAAACCCTTTCTTTTGAAGAAAGTGTTCTCGGAAAGGATGTTTCATGAGCAGGTATCGATCAACACTGATAAAAGTCAGAAAAAGGATGCTGGTGTAGAGGTTGGCATGAAGCACATATCGGTTGCTTATGCAGAGCACATCCCCATATGTCCATTTTCCCTGAGAATAACTTCTTATCAGCATGGGGAGGGTGCACAAAAAAGCCAAGTCTGAGATAGAGAGGTTAAAAAGATAAATGTTACTGCTATTCCAGTTCTTCAGACAGAAGAGGTAGCCAAACACAACAACTGTATTTGCAAGGACTCCC
>NC_043704.1:110173223-110194024 GCF_006229205.1 Suricata suricatta
TTGTTGACAGTGCTTCTGTGAACATTTGGGTACATGTGCCCCTATGCATCAGCACTTCTGTATCCCTTGCTATTGCTGAGTCATAAGGGAGTTCTATGGATAGTTTTTTGAGGAACCTCCACACTGTTTTTCAGAACGGTGCACCAGTTTACATTCCCACCACAGTGCAGGAGGGTGCCCGTCTCTCCACACCCTCGCCAGCATCTATAGTCTCTTGATTTGTTCATTTTAGCCACTCTGACTGGAGAGAGGTGGTATCTCAGTGTGGCTTTGATTTGTATATCCCTGATGATGAATGATGCTGAACATCGTTTCATTTGCCTCTAGGCCAGCTGGGTGTCCTCTTTGGAGAAGTGTCTGTTTATGTCTTCTGCCCATTTCTTCACTAGATTATTTGTTTTTTGGGTGTGTTTTTGGTGAGCTCCTTGTAGATTTTGGATACTAGTCCTTTACCTGATATGTCTTTTGCAACTATCTTTTCCCATTCCGTGGGTTACCTATTAGTTTTCTTGATTGTTTCCTTTGCAGTGCATAAGCTTTTTATCTTGATGAGGTCCCAGTAGTTCATTTTTGCTTTCATTTCCCTTGCCTTTGGGGATGTGTCGAGTAGGAAATTGCTGTGGTTGAGGTCAAGGAGGTTGTTTCCTACTTTCTCCTCGAGGGTGTTGATGGTTTTCTATCTCACATTCAGGTCCTTCAGCCATTTTGAGTTTATTTTTGTGTATGGTGTAAGAGAGTGATCTAGTTTCATTCTTCTGCATGTTGCTGTCCAGTTCTCCCAGTACCACCTGCTAAAGAGGCAGTCTTTTTTCCATTGGATACTCTTTCCTGCATTGTCAAAAATTAATTGGCCATACATTTGTGGGTGCAGTTCTGGGTTCTCTATTCTGTTCCATTGGTCTACGTGTCTGTTTTTGTGCCAATACCATGCTGTCTTGGATGATGAAACAAATTAAAATATGATGCTTAAATTCTTACTAAGAGTAAGAGTGGCCACTATTTGCTGAAAGCTTGTAGGATATCTAAAGCAACATCCTTGAAGTCATCTGTAGCTTTTCTCCAATAACAATCTACCAAGTCTTGCCTATATTGTTTGGATATTTCACTTTTGTTCCATCTCCTTCATCACCCTTCCAATCCAGGCCACCATCATCTTTATCTTGGACTGTGCTATATCTTCTATGGGCTCCTCACATCCTCTCTGGCTCCCTTTAAATCTACTTTTGACTTAAGAGTATGACAATCTTGAAAACTACAACCAAAATTATATTATTCTCCTCAGCTAAAAGACTTAAATGACTTTCCTGTGTCTAGGAAATAAAGTCCAAATCTGTAGTGACTTGCATGACCTGGCTCTTGTAGGTCACTTCAGCCTCACCTAGCATGGCCGTCCTCCTTGCTTGTCTTCTTCCTGTTCTTTGATTGCATTGAGAACTTTCTCAATGCTCAGTTCACTGAAACCCATCTAACTGACCTTTTCCCCTGTGATCCTTGCCCCATCACAAACACTGCCTTCTATCTGCACCTCCTTTCAGACTTCAGTTACAGTGTGGATTTCCTAAGACAGGGTGTGTGACCCACCCATCTAACTTCAGCCCCCCATTTTACGTTCTCATTGATGACTAAGTTTCTTAAAATCTCTCACAACTTTATATTACTCAGAGTTTATCTTTCACATCTGGCACAGTGACTGCCAGATGGGAGATGATATGTAAATGCTTGCTTGCTGTGTGGAAATGAAGATTAATATTTGATGGTTCAAAAAACATTTTTACAAATATTTTCTCTAAGATCAATATAAGGAGTATGTCCAGCAAATTAAGCCCATGGCTCTATGTCACTATAAAAGTTGACACTACATGTAAAATTACTAATATTTAAACTGCCAACTGTAGTAGTTAGGTAGCTTTGTTCAGACACACATTTGTGGGGCTCCTGGGTGGCTCAGTTGGTTAGGCATCTGACTTTGGCTCAGGTCATGATCTCAGGGTTAATGGGTTCAAGCCCCGCATTGGGTTTTGTGCTGACAGTTCAGAGCCTGGAGCCTGTTTCAGATTCTGTGTCACTTCTCTCTCTGCCCCTCCCCCACTGGTGCTCTGTCTCTATCTCAAAAATAAGTAAACTATAAAAAAAATTAGACACACATTTGTGGAAGATACAGTTTCATGTATATATTCCAGAATCAATTTTTTTAAATTAGTGTCAATTTAAAAATTACAAATTTATCTCGGAAATTAATAAATATTGGTCTAGGAAATGTACCAAAGTATTAAGAGTTTTATCTCTAGGAATGAGATATTAGATAAATTTTTTAATGTTTATTTATTTTTGAGAGAGAAAGAGAGAACAGGGGAGGGGCAAAGAGAAAGAGAGACAGGATCCAAAGCAAGCCCCATCCTGACAGCTGAGTCCAATTTGGGGCTCAGACTCACAAACCTTGAGATCATGATCTTAGCCAAAGTCTGGTACTTAATCAACTAAGCCACCCAGGTGCCCCAATACCAGACAATTTTTAATGTGTCCTTTTTCCTTTTTTTCCCTTCAGTTTATCTGGATTTTCTACTTGCTTTCCCAAATCAGCATTTAGAATTTCTAAAAATACAGCAAAAGGATTAGTGATCTTTTTTCAAGAAAATAGGCTTTTTTTTTAATAGGTTGTTGGTAATTTTCCACTATTATTTTTAACTCTATTCCCTGATGTTTTAAACTCCATGACTTCTGGAAGTACATTCTTCGCTGACCTCTATGACATGGCAATCCTCTCATTGTCCTACTTTCTCTCTTTGTGGACTATTTGCTCAAACTTCAAATGTTGGAGTTCCTCAGAGTTCAGATCTGGGCAACTTTGTTATCTGAGGAGTGGTCAAAAAGCAGGTGCACACACTCAAAGGTATGTAAAGTAAGACTATAGAAAGTTTCCTTAAGACTCAGTTGTTTCACTTTGAATTTCTGTTTTTTGTAGTCCTCACTTTTATTTTTCTGATCACTCAATTTTTAAATGCACAGAATGACGTCAGTTACTTCTGTGCAACAGGAAGGTTTGACTGCTAATGCAGAGACAGCCAGGAAGACGTGCATTACTACATGTGCCTGATTCCGAGTAACTACCACTTGGGTAAGTCAGGGGCCATGCTGAAGCCATGGAGAAGTCTTCTGCTTCAAGCTGTCCATGGAGATTCAGGGAAGTAGTAGGGGTAGAGCACACCAGAACTGGAATAAGGGAACTGAATGACTAGTCACCTGTGTCCTGCTTCTCAGAGTGGTTGCTTTATATTTATATTTTTATTTTAAAAAGTAACTTTAAAAATGAATGTTAATCTGTAATGCTAGGAAGATACAGGTAGACAAAAAGAAGAAATAAAAATGAATTGTCTGTAAACTACCAAGTCCCTCCTACAGTTTAATATTTATTTGAATATATTTTTTATAAATATGAGATGATGCTCTTTATGATATTTTTATAATCTCCTTTTTGGTATGTATTTTATTCTTAAGGTAATTTTCTTAAGTTTTTAATATCAATAAATGGTTCATAAATGTCTGGTTGTCTTATATTTGCAGGCCAGTTTAAATCTCACCGAGACCCACAATTTTCTGGGTGTTAGAGTCCAAATTAGATGATGTTTATAGTCTACTGTGTTTCAGTGTGGCCATTACAATTCTACAAATTGACGAAATAAGTTGATCCTTTAAGGGAAATGCTCAGCTGAAGAGAAATTCCTTCATGAAAATTTAATATTCTCTCTTCTACTTTCTAGTGGTTGTATTTTTAATTTTTAGGAAATAGGAATCATGATAAATAGGTTTTAACTGCATTGGGTGAATTTGTATTTATTTTTTGGCTCTTGGCAATTAAAGTGAAATCTTTAACTGTATATCCAAAAATATATCTAAACCTATTAGAATTATTCAATTACAAGCTATAGTCAATACTCACACAAGTAGATAAGTAGTATTTATTTTTAATTTGAATTAATGTTTCTTTCACCTTAATTGTATTCAGTTTTTTTAAAAATGTACATTATTGAAGCATAAATTTAAAAACATACTTGATAGCTTATTAGCTTTCGTTTTTTCTTACAGTCATAACAATTAAACAATGATCACTTATGCATTTTAATCCTTAACTGCTTCTTTAAGGCAAATTTACATGACAACATGTCTTTTTTTTAACAAATTGCTTTTTTCATAATAGACAACTTGAATGAAAAAATATATATTCACACTGAAAAGATACATCACTTAATATTGATAAATTCATTTTTTGTATATTCCAGAATTTATACCACAAGTCAAGGTATTAAAAAGTAAGATATCAAATTATATGTTTGTGGATTTAAAAAAAAAACTTCACCAATTATAAAAAGTTCTGGAAGGCATAATGTCATAGCTTCTGCAATTTGTCATTCTCTTTAGTGGGTTACATTCTTGAATAATTGTAACTTTTACAACCATAATTGTAATTTTAACATAAATGCTAAATTTAAGTTTTAGAATACCTTAAGATTCCCTCTAACACATTATATTCTAAACATGAAATATTATATATGATTGATTTTCTCATATAATGTAGGAACATTAAATATTTTTCTGCAGGCAGTTATATTTAAGTAAATCTTTTTTTGTTGAAAAATGCTACCAAGACATTAGGAAATATAATAAACCTCTTTAAATAAAATAAATTTAGTATTTGGCAATTAAAAAAAGACATTCAACTTAGTGAAAAACAAATGTAGGAGAAAAGATTGACTTCCTCTTAGTTTCCTTTATTATTCTACATGCTATGAGTGACAGTTCAGACAGTTCATTTGAACATTATTTAAAATCTTAATTGCTCATAGGCCACTTTTAAAAGAAACCCCTAAGGGGAGTCTGGCGTTACTTTGTATGCCTGGATGACATGAGTTGCATATAACTTACCATTCTGCTGGAAGGCCCTGATCCCTTGATGGAAATTCTTCGCCAGCAACCTGATCCAGCTTCTAACCCAAGACTGTGCCCCTGGACACAGTGAAGTTTAATTTGCATATTATGCAGACAAGATTAATAATTCAAAAGTCCAGGAATAATTTATTCAGTTGAACTCCCAAGTCCAGTTCAAGGGGAACTTCCTGTGAGTCTGAGACACAAAACAATTACTCATTTCACAAACAGATTTTGAAATGACTACTGTTGAAATCATCTCATTCACTATGATAGCAACAGAGCATCATTGGTTATTTTCATGTTTATTTGCATATTTAAAGTTAGTATAGTTTATATTGGATTTACAATTGCTTCTGCATTTCTATGTTTTTTCTTTATTTTCCAACTTGAAAGTTTTTAGTGAAATCTATATTGGGCATATAACTAAATAGCTATTATCAACAATTTTGAGGGAGCTATAAAACTGAAATTTTGAAAGCAAATCTGGGTATATGCTTTGTGAGTGTTCCAGCAAAAAGTACACTCTAGCTTCAGGTATTTCCCATTTTAAATTCTGTGACTACAGGGGCACCTGGGTGACTCAGTCAGTTAAGTGTCCAGCTTAGGCTCAGGTCATGATCTCACAGTTCTTGGGTTTGAGCCCCGCGTGGGGCTCTGTGCTGACAGCTAGCTCAGAGCCTGGATCCTGCTTCAGATTCTGTATTTCCCTCTCTCTCTGACCCTCCCCTGCTAACGCTGTCTCTCTCTGTTTCTCAAAAATAAATAAAACATTAAAAAATTTTTAATTCTCTGATTACAATAAAGAGATACATTAAACACACACACACCCACACACCAGATGGCTCGGGATTAGGGAGAGAGGTGGTGTCTATGTAAAATAACCTCAATACGCGGCAATTCATACATTCCAATCAATGTTCGGCATAGCAGCTGAAAGCACATCACCAACTTCAGACAGGAAGTGCACCTGGCTTTTTCTGAGGATTATATTAGATTTATATTCTAGTAAACACTCATTCTGCTTGATCTGAGGCATAAGGTTTATTCAGAGAAACTCCCTGTTCTACAGGCAGTAGTAATTTCATTTGAATGTTATAAAGTCAAATGTTGAGTTAGCAGTGACAGGCAGAAGCTCCAAAAGAAATTCTATTATAGTCAGTTATTCTAGCTAAGCATTTCCCCTTCTCCAATATATGAAAGCTGAAAGCATAGAAACTTGAAAAAATTCTGTGTACACACACACATATATAACATACTTAAGAGTATATGTATTCATGAAATATATTTATATGTGAAATGCATGTGTATTTGTTTTGAATAATGTCTCTATAATTTGCTGGACTCTTATTATATTCCAGGTATTGCACTAAGCACCTTTATGTAATGAATGTTTCCAAAATTCTCTGAGGTTTTTCTCTATTAAATTTTTTTTTCATTTTATGGATTAAAAAACAGAAGCTCAGAGAGGTCAATCAACTTTCCCAAGATCACAGAATCTGTAAGTAGAGGGACATGATTCTAAACCTATGTATTTTGATTTTAAAATCACCAGCTCTGATTCTTGATGGCCTATGAGATTGAATGATAGAAACTTTAATGTATGCCACAGCATGAATCAAGTTTAAGAATTAATGAAAGCTATTTTTCAGAAATTCAGTTCTTTTCTACATATAAAAGGGAAAAAAGACTAAAATCATCATTTCTCTCTCTAATTTTAAAAGGACAAACATCAAAGCATTTGGATGATCAGTGCCAGGCTTATTAATTTTAAACCTAAACTAACATGACTCCCCTCCAAACAACCATGGTCACATGGCTATTCCACACAGGCTTCTGCACCACTCTGATGAGGGACAAGTGCTATTCCCTCTTTGTGGGGTGGTGTAAATTCACCAGAACTTCCTCTTTCTTCTCCCCACATCCTGACTCTGGACTGCTAAGATGAAAAACGGTCTATACTTCTGCCTTTTTCACAGAAAGAGTGATCAGATCTGTGGGCTGGTAGTCTTACTTCCCTTCCATATCCTTTTTCACCAAAAGTCCCATTGCCTCAGGATGCTTATAATGGAGAAGTTGGAGTGATTAGGGGGCAGACTTGATAAAAGGTCTTCATTACTTCCATTCGTTTCGTATTATGAGTCTTTATTCAGATCTATAAGATGTAAGAGAAGAGTCAAGGTCAGAGTCAGGGTTATAGGCTCTGTGAACAGGGCGTATGTCATGGGTGTACTACCTTATGCTGTAAAAAACCACACACTTGTTGTAATGCTCTACTGTCAAATTCCAAGTGAAATTTTTAATAACTTTTTAAAAAGAGGCTCTATATTTTCATTCTGTACCTGGTTCTGCAAATTAATGTAGCAGTCTTGCTTGTGAACGTACACATCTAGAAAATCATTTCTATTGCACATATACAATTTCAACAGAGCAAAGCTTTGGGCTTGGGGGTTTTGTTTTGTTGGAAACAATGTGACATGCTTGAAATTTACTGCTTGAACAGCAACGAATATTTTAAATGCAGTGAAGTTTGCAGTATAATTTATTGTCTAAAAGTTAATATGACATACTGGTGAAGAGCACAGGCCCTGGAGGCAAACTACCCCCTGTCAAATCCTGATTTTGCTGCTTACTGGTGCTCAGTGTTCTTATCTATAAAGGAGGGATAATAAAAGTGCCAGTCTCATGGAGTTGTTATGTGGATGGTAGAAGTACATAGTTTATACATATATATAGTATAGGTATATATTGTTACATAATGCTGGATATTCCAGACATTTGTAACAAATGAGGAGACCTCTTCATAATGATCAGGTCAACCAATGCCATCAATGTTAAACTATTTGCTCCCCAGAAATGTCCATCTGAAATGACCTTATAAAAACCAGTATGGTAAATAAATAAATAAATAAATAAGTAAATTAGAATTCTAATTCTGGCTTTGATTTTTACTCTTTATGTGGTCTTTGAAAATGTAGCATAACTTTGTTTTTTCATTTGGAAAAGGGGACTGATAATTCCTAACCCACAAACCTCATCATGCTCATAGTATCGAAATGAAATGTTATATGAAAACACTATGGGCCAAGAATGCAACAGCAGTTCACGTAAACCAGGAGCACTCACCAGGAAATTAAAGAGGAATAATAAAATAATGAGAAAGACGATAAAAATATTAATTAAATTTGGGGTGCCTGAGTGGCTCAGTTGGTTAACTGTCTGACTTGGGCTCAGGTCATGATCTCCCGGCTGGTGGGTTCAAGCCCTGTGTCAGGCTCTATGCTGACAGCTCAGAGCCTGGAGCCTGCTTTGGATTGTGTCTCTGTCTCTCTCTGCCCCTCCCCACTCATGCTCTGTCTGTCTCTCTCTCAAAAATAAACATTTAAAATATTAATTAAATTCAATGTTAATAATCAGTCTAATACTTTCTGAGCCCTCACTCTATAACAATATCTGTGTACTTTAGTTTCTTTAATATTCACTAGGATTCACTAGCAGTGTAGTTGCTGATATCCCTAATTTCAGATGAAGAAACTGAGGAAGAACAAAGATCAATAATTATCCATAATCACACAGCTCATAAATGCCTGGGCTATAATTTGAAGTCTTACCTATTTCGCTCTGACCAAGACTTTGACTGTTATTTTGTCTCTCTCAGGATAAAGAAGGAAACACTAGGTTGAAATAAAAAATAATTCTTGTTGGATTTTTTTACTCTAAATATAGCACTTTTGTGTGTTTTGGTCTAATAGAAATAAGTTTAAATCTAACACTGAGTTTAGTTATTGTTTATTATATTTACTGGTTATCAAATTTAATAATCTGACATCTAAATAGAACAATTTAGGTAAGAAACCAGAAATGTTGAAAATAAATAAGTAAAGTATTTACAGGAAGGTTCTACTAGTAACCTTGAGCCTGTTTGGAAGACACATTTCTTTCAACAGCATTCACAAGTCTGTGTGGAAAACAAGCTGGTCTAAGGGCCACAGATCTTCCAGGAGTCAAGAGCTAAAAATAAAGCACAATTAATTCAAGTCCAGGAATTTCTCCTAATCCTGCAGGAGGGATGACAATATTATTATCTTACTAATAATATTATGGTTCCAAAGAGCTTGAGATGGATCAAGAAGATCATTGAGGAGGAAATTTGGGTGTTGCTGTACTAGGTGGAGATATCCAAGGCTGCAGGGTTATTTCCTTATCCAATTATGGTTTTACAGAGACATTAAAAGAACAGCAAGACATTACACATAATAGAGGGTATATATGAGATATATATATAGATATATATATTTATATATAGAAGTTCTTTCAGATTCTAGAAACCAAACTATCTATTGACCAAATTTGCTTTACCATGAAAGTTGTTCATTCAACATAGGCACGCAAGCTGAGACAAAGCAATCTGTTTCCTCTTTATATAAAGATCCTTGTCATGTAAGGGTCACATTGCAGATTTGCAGATATCATTGCCAGCATTTTTTCTTTTATCATGCAATTGAGAAAAATGTGACATGTTTATTATTTTTTGGCATAATTCAAAAAATTGTTTTATGCTGAGTTAAAATATGTTTCTGGTTAAAAGGATCTGGCTACAGCTGAAAAGATTCTGAGTTCTTTGAACTATTAATAGGTAGTCTAGAAACACAGCAAACTACCTTTTAATTTTCAGCTTATATTCATATTCCAAAAGTTAAATGATTTTTAATGATATATGGTAAACTGAATCATAGGTGCTTGTCTATAAAAATAATGTTGTCTTGACGTTTATTTGACATGAAATTTAAACATTTGTGTGAAATATGGAGATAGTTTGCATTCTTAACTGTCACAGAGGTATAGCCTTTTTGATTACAAAAAAGAGTTTGCCTGAATTTTCTAAATAGGATATTCATTTGTTAATTGACTCTTCATCTACTCAGTCTTTTCCGGTCATATTTACTGTGTTTGTATAAAGCTGCTTGACTCTTGGAATATTTTGCATTATTTATGAAAACAAAACAAAAAATAGCTATTTCATTGTTTTGATGTACATATAAGCACTTTTAGTTGAGTACTAATTAACCATTTTCCATCTTGCATTCCCTGTTTGCTTTAATTCATCATTTACCTTTGGAATAAGGAACAAGAAGTCAGTTTGATTGAATCTCAGTAAGCACTTTAATAATTGAAATGAGATGTTTTCAAAATTCCCTAGAGTATGGGAAATACATTCATTAGGAGAGCTAAGTGCTTTGTGAGTGCATTCTAGGTTAAGTTAAAGAAATTGCCTGCCCCCATTAATAAAACATTTAGTGGTATAATTCTCCTATATTAGTATCTTTACCTCTGTAACATACTCATTGATGCAATTATTAATTTGAAGTATGTTTTATGCTGACTTACTATACTGCAAAACTAATAAAACTTGATTTCACTAGTAGGCCAATAATGTAATGTATATGTAATATAATGCATTTTCAGGCTGACAATTACAGTTAAACAATGTAAAAAGTTAAGAAAATATTTCAAACACTGCCTTTTAAAAATATCCCCCACCTCATATGTATTACTTATGGGTCTATAAATAATATTTTTTTCATGTTAACCTAACTTTGAAACCCAACATCACTTGTATTGTTTCAAAGAAGAATACACTTACCTAGATGAGTACTGAGTAATGTATAGAATTGTGGAATCATTATGTCGTACACCTGAAACTAACATAACACTATGTTAGTTATACTTTAAAGAGTTACTATTGCTGGTCAAAATGCCTTAAATAAACTACGGGATTAGCAGATGTGCTTAGAAGCCATTGTGTAGAGCTGCCTCTCCCTGAACACAGGATGTCAGGCTCAGTGTTTAGGGGGGGGGCATGGATAGATGGAGAAGGCTGACTCTGGAAGGCTGACTCTGTGCACAACAGAGATGCCAGGATTCATGTTGGTGGAGGAAAGATTGGTAGGGAGCCCACCCTGAGAGCCATATATATATTGCTTCCTGTTGGAAGAGGAGAAAACCATTCTCTGATCCATCCCCAGATTAGCTTAGCACCTAACATTGTCTCCTTTCTTTAACAAAATAGAAGACAAGAAAGATAAGAGCAAATTTGAGGAAGAGGATCCAACAGTTTGACCCTCCAGGAGGCCTCCATCTTTAGAAGAGGAGTATAACAAACCAAAAGCTTCTCACTGTCAAAGAAACTCAAAACACAAAAGCTTATGCCAAAAACGATTAACTCCAAACAAAACTCTGTTTTGTTGGTATGCTGTGACCACAGTGAAATGCACCAGCTGCATCAATTTGTTTTGCCACTGATATAGCCTTTACCCTTCACAGTCCAAGCAAACTTTATAATAATAATGGCCTATTCCCTTTGTATTATCATTTCTTCCTCCTTTACTCAATATCTTTTAAAGACCTGTACATATAGCAAGACATGGAAATCATAAAATGCTCATTTGTAGTAGAGATTAGAATAAATGGAAAATAAAAATGAATTAAACTTTTTAATGACATTAAATTTTTGAATGTTAAATGCCAAGCTCCATGAGAAGAGAAAAAGAAGCAGAGACTAGAAAAGACTTCCACAAGCAGTGTCTGGTATTTCTCTTCTCTCCTCACTTCAATTCCTTCCTCATAAGTGAGACACTAATATGTCATTGTCTAGCTCATGTCCTGCCTTATTTTCAATGATAAATTCAGTAAACAGGTTTGGATCACCCACTATGTTCAAGGGGATACATGAAATAAAAGGATAAATAGGTGTAAAACTTGACCTCAAGGAATTTATGACCTTCTTACACTTAAATCTTTTTAAAATTCACAATAAAGTCTAATCCTACATGGACCTTCTCTTACTTGCCCTCCATATCACTCCAGCTAGTCTATAATATGTGCTTGTTATTGTTTGAATTCTTAGAAGAAAAATATGTTATAATACTCTATTAATGATCCAGCTTTTCCAGAATCCCTGAAAATCTCCTCTTTTGATTTGCTAAGTCAAATATTGACCTTAAAACAATTCATGTCATGATTTGAGCCTTGATTTTCTGATAGAAGAAGCAAATTGGTGGACTGAGTTATGAATGGCAAGTAAGAGCTGCCTCTCTCCAGACTTTAGTTTATTGTAAACATTATTTATCAATCACATTGTTGTTTCTTCGTATCCAAACTTAAGTTTATGATATTTCTTAATAGAATCCTCCAGCAACTCCTTATGAATCAAAGATATCTTTCTTGGTACATCTTAGCTTTGATGGATATAAGAGTTTTCATTTAAGGGGGTGGGAGATAGGGGGAAATGGGTGATGTGCATGGAGGAGGGCACTTGTTGGATCAGCACTGGGTGGTACATGGAAACCAAATTAACAATAAACTCTTAAAAAATAAAGTTAAATTAAATTTTAAAAAAAGATTTCTCATTTAAATATAAATTACTTGTTTCTACCACACAACAACTTCTTGAAAATCTGGTACCAACTAAGAATTTGGGTTTTTAATTTTTGTATTTATTGTTTTCATTGAGGTAAAATTGGTATAAGTTTCAGGTATGCAATATTATAATTTGACATATGTATACACCACAAAGTGGTCACTGGCAATACCACCACAGGTCTAGTTACATTCATTGCCATAAAATTGAGCCCCCTCACCCATTTTGCCCATCACCACCACTTTCCCCTATGATAACCACCAATCTGTTTTCTGTGTCTTTGAGTTCATTTTTGTATTATTTATTTTTTAATTTTTTTGTTTGTTTTTTAGATTACACATATAAATAAAATAATACAGTTTGTCTTTCTCTGACTTATTTCACTTAGTATAATACTCTCAAAATCCATCTATGTCATTACAAATGATAAGATTTCCTTTTTTATAGCTCAGTAGTATTCCATTGTATACATAGGCCACATCTTCTTTATCTATACATCTTTTGATAGGCACTTGTTTCCATATCTTGGATATTATAAATAATGCTACAATGAGCATAGGGTTACATATATCCTTTTGAATCAATGTTTCCATATTTTTTGGATAAATACCTAGCAATGGAATTGGTGGATCATGTGGTAATTTTTTTTCCAATCTTTTGCACGTTTTTATGTTTTCTTATTTCCCAGGCTTCTAGAAAACTGGTTGTGAGTTTGACCACAGTTGATGCTTTAGCTAGATTTGTTTATTCTGGTTTTAACAGTTTTATTATGTCTGAAAATTATTTAGACTGCTTTGACTATTTTTTGCAAGATGTCAGCTTCTAAGTAACAAGTGAATTATTGTTTCAGTGATCATTCTTTGCATGACTTTTATAATCTTATTCAAGGTTTAATGGGTATCAATTTCAACTTAAAGTAATCCAGAATATGTGTCAACATATGGTGCTTAAAATGTTCACAATTCAGTTTTGTGATAAGTGGATTTGTAACTAATGTGAAGGCCTCATCTACCTTTGGTTATTACATAAGCCTTCCTTTATTTTATTTTATGTTTTTTTTTATTTTAAGGTTGAAACAATCTTTTTTTTTAATATAGTTTATTGTCAAATTGGTTTCTATATGACAGCCAGTGCTCCTCCCCACAAGTGCCCTCTTCTGTGACCATCACCGCCCTCCTCTGTCCCCGTCCCCCATCAGCCCCCAGTTTGTTTTCAGTATTCAAGACTCTCCCATGATTTGCCTCACTCTCTCTCCCTAATTCTTTTTCCCCTTTTCCTCCCCATGGTCCTCTGTTACATTTCTCCTGTTAGACCTATGAGTGAAAATATATGGTATCTGTCCTCCTCTGTCTGACTTATTTTGCTTAGCATGACATCCTCGAGTTCCATCCACTTTGCTACGAATGGCCAGATTTCATTCTTTCTCATTGCCATGTAGTATTCCATTGTATATACAAACCACATTTTCTTGATCCATTCATCAGGTGATGGACATTTAGGCTCTTTCCATGATTTGGCTATGTTGAAAGTGCTGCTATGAACATTGGGGTACATGTGCCCCTATGCATCAGCCTTTCTATATCCTTTGGGTAAATCCCTAGCAGTGCTATTGCTGGGTCATAGGGGAGTTCTACTGATAGTTTTTTGAGGAACCTCCACACTGTTTTCCAGAGCGGCTGCACCGTTTACATTCCCACCAAAAGTGTAGGTGGGGGCCCGTTTCTCCACATCCTGGCCAGCATCTATAATCTCCAGATTTGTTCATTTTAGCCACTCTGACTGGTGTGAGGTGGTATCCCAGTGTGGTTTTGATTTGCATTTCCCTGATGATGAGTGATGCTGAGCATCGTTTCATGTGCCTATAGGACATCTGGATGTCCTCTTTGGAGAAGTGTCTGTTTATGTCTTCTGCCCATTTCTTCACTAAATTATTCATTTTTTGGTGTGGAGCTTGGTGAATTCCTTATAGATTTTGGATACTAGTCCTTTATCTGTTATGTCATTTGCAACTATCTTTTCCCATTCTGTCAGTTGCCTATTTGTTTTATTGATTGTTTCCTTTGCTGTGCAGAAGCTTTTAATCGTGATAAAGTCCCAATAGTTAATTTATGCTTTCGAGTCCCTTGCCTTTGGGGATGTGTCGAGTAGGAAATTGCTGTCGTTGAGGTCAAGGAGGTTGTTTTCTGCTTTCTCCTCTAGGGTTTTGATGGTTTCCTGTCTCACTTTCAGGTTCTTCATCCATTTTAAGTTTATTTTTGTGTATAATGTAAGACAGTGGTCTAGTTTCATTCTTCTGCACGTTGCTGTTTGGTTCTCCCAGCACCACCTGCTATAGAGGCTGTCTTTTTTCCATTGGATACTCTTTCCTGCTTTGTCAAAGATTAATTGGCTGTACATTTGTGGGTCCAGTTCTTGGTTCTCTATTCTATTCCATTGGTCTATGTGTCTGTTTTTGTGATAATACTGTACTGTCTTGATGACAGTTATAGAAAACTTATGAAATAAATTGAAGAAGACACAAAGAAATGGAAAAGCATTCCATGCCCATGGATCAGAAGACTAAACAGTGTTAAAATATCATTATTACCCAAAGCAATCTACACATTCAATGCAATCCCAATCAAAATTGCACCAGCATTTTCGCAAAGCTAGAACAAACTATCATAAAATTCGTATGGAACCACAAAAAAGCCTGAATAGCCAAAGTAAAATTGAAGAAGAAAACCACAAAGGGAGGCATCACAATCCCAGACTTTAGCCTCTACTACAAAGCTGTCATCATCAAGACAGTATGGTATTGGCACAAAAACTGGAGCGGCTGCACCATACATTCCTACCAACAGTGTAGGAGGGTGCCCGTCTCTCCACACCCTTGCCAGCAACTATAGTCTCTGGATTTGTTCATTTTAGCCACTCTGACTGGCATAAGATGGTATGTCAGTGTGGTTTTGATTTATATTTCCCTGATGATGAGTGATGTTGAGCATCGTTTCATGTGCCTGTAGGCCATCTGGATGTCCTCTTTGGAGAAGTGTCTGTTTATGTCTTCTGTCCATTTCTTCATGGTTATTTGTTTTTCGGGTGTGGAGTTTAAATGGAGGTTTTTACTTCTTTAGGATGAATGCCCTGGGATTAAAACTGCTGGGTTATGTAGTAACTGCATGTTTTATTTTTTTAGGAAACTGCTAAACTGTTTTCCAGCATAGCTTTAGCATACTACTATTCCACTAGCAGCATATGAGTGATTCAAGTTTTCTGCATCCTCACCAGAATTTTGTGTTGCCGTTTCTCAAGAGGTCTCTGCAGACATTACCATGTGGGTGGCTCATTACCGTTGGGCAGTGGGGACAATCCTGACTTACTATTAAGCCTCTTGTAAGACCACCCCAGCTGGACTGGCTGTGAGGGAGGTGACATGCTACTGCCCAGTGGGGATGAAAGTCCTGGATCCCTACAGGAGACTTTGTGGTACCTTATTGTGTGGCAAGGGGACAATTCTAGACTCTTTACTCAGCCTTGTCAGGAGTGGGTGGGAGCACGCCGGTATTTTTCTCTGGTGCTTGGTTTGATTAGAGTGGGGTTTCTTGTGTTTGTTTTGTTTTTTTGGTTTTTGATTTTTTTTTTTTTTGTCCAAAAGGCTTTTGGGGACTCTTGTTTTTTTGTATTTTTCTGCCCACTGGTATTTTTAGTTTGGGCTTCTTTAGCTCCAAGTATGGTATCTATGAGGCAAAACCATAACAAAACACCAGAAGTCACCTCTGTTTATTCTTTGAATACTAAAGTTTCTAGCTGTCTGTCTGCCTCATCTTCCTCTTTAAGAGCCTTATATTTTTAGTTGTGCTAGACAAGAAGAATGGGAATAACTATACCTGGTCCATCTTCCTGGAAGCAGGGGTCCCCTAACATAGTAATTTGAATTGAACAACAAAAACTGATAATTTTTTCCTTAAGACAACAGAAATAAGTCACACTGCTAATATTTACATTCTTATATTTCCATATATATGCATAATGGCTGCTTCAGAACTAAAAGAAGATGGCCTTGACTGGCCTCTATAAATGTTCTTACATGAGAATTAGCTGGAATATAAATGATAATTGAAATGCCTTCAATTAATTGCAAGATCTATGGTCAGATTCAGTAATTTTTAGCCCTCACATTATGTTTTAAATCTGTCTAAAACATACTTCAAAAAGTTTCAAAGATCTGCCAAGTATAACATGAGAATTATTCTGGACATTAGAAAATTCACATATAATGAACTGATTTTTCTTTTTCTTTTCACTTTTAATCACAGACTATTCTTGGTAAAGGTTGTTTGAAAGGAAAATAGAAATGTGAGTTAGAAAGTGAGTTTTTGATCCATCAAGACTACTGAATACTGAAAACAAACCATGGACTGAAAGGGGGGGGTGATAGTCATGGTGGGGGACACTTGTGGGGAGAAGCACTGGGTGTTATATGGAAACCAATTTGACAATAAAGTATTTAAAAAAAAAGAAAGTGAGTTTTTGAAGCTAATGCTAAGAAGAAATGAAAATAGTTCTGTTTTAAGTAATAAAACTTTCTGTGTCAGTAAAATAGCAGTTTCCTTCATGTAACGAAATATTACATTTCTTCCACTGTCTATATCACAGAAATTTTAGAATCAAATATGTATGTATACTATAGATGTATGCCAGTTAAAATTTTTATTTTATTTTATTATTATTAACATTTAAAAATAATTTATGCTCTCTTGCCTAACGATTAATTGTGCCCAACATACTGTATACAACTACTTAAGAACACTAATAATTGTCCATGGTTGATACAATTATAATTTGATTTAATATATTGTGACACAGGTCACAGAAAGCTGATGATGATTTAGAATGAGAATGTCTAGAGTAAGATGACACAAAAAGTCACTTCCTATGAGATTCAGAAAACATTGTCAATGCAAATAGATAGCTTTCATTCTACTTACATATATATGCCCATACATTCACATAGCCAATGGTGTGCTGGATCCCACCAGACCAGCCACTAAGACCCTGTAATTTTTCGATCTAGTTGAGGTCAGGGTAGTAGTTTGAACTGGGCATAGTGGGAATATTTACACCATGGAAATTGACAAAGCCTTTAAATCAGCACTATTCTCCCCTCAACACCCACTTTTCAAAGAGACGGTTGTTAAACATTTGTTAGCTTACCACTCCATAAATCTTTCCATTTGTGATCACTACTAACTGGTACTTAAATATACATACTTAATAGATATATATATGGCAAGTGCATATAGTGAATATTAAAATATTATTATACAATTATATATAATTATATATATGATAATATATCATAATTACATACAAGTACATGCATATACATAGTCCAAGATTACTTTTCCAGTGTGTGTTTTGAATGCCACCCTGTGATGGAACCTGTGATGGGTGCATTAGGGAACACAAGCAGGACTTCAAGGAGCCCTAGGCCTTATTTTTAGGAGAATATCTAATTTGAAACAAAAATAATACTGTGACATTTTCTTCCTCACCTTTGCCTCATATTCCTCATGGAGTCATGAAATAAATATCTCTTGGAAACAGCTGATAGTTAAACAAGTGTTTTTAGAAATGACCACTTGAAAATTCCTCAGTTCTTTTGGGAGCACACACAGATTCTCTCCCACGGGAAGTTAGAAATAAAAGTGATATAAAGCACTCTATGGTACAATCGAGGAGTGCGAGACAGCCTCTCTTTCTTGGTAGGCATCCACTCACAAACAATGGAAGATGCCCTGCCCCTCCCTCTCTGTCTCTGTTTCTCTCAAAATAAATAAAGAAACATTAAAAAATATTTTTAAAAATTCATAATACAGAAACACTTAAACTCTCTGTTTAGGCCTAAAAGGATAAAAAGCCATATAAAACAAATGTTGGGTGTCGATTTATTTTATTCCTGGTTTCCTTTAGGCATTTATCAGTTAAATATAGAATAATAAAATAGCTGTACAAGGAGAAAACATTGTTCGTGGTTAGGATCATTAAGTTTGAACTGATAATGATTCTGTTTCAGTGTTATATTATTGCTTTTAAGGAGCTAAATGATAAATGGTTTGAGACTGCATAGCTTGTTTGAATTATGAAATTTGAATATTATTTCTGTCATCATATAAATAATTGCCACCCAGTCCCCCAAGGGAAAATTATATGCATCTGGATTTGCACCTGTCTTAGTTTAATTTAAACTTACATACTGCATTAGATATAATCATAATAGCAGATGAAATATTCTCTTGATAGCATTTATTATACTGACTATTATTTATATGGTTTTGTTCTTAAATTTCTGTCAATTTAATGTATCCCATTTCAAACTGTGCAAGTATCAAAAAGGAGAAAAGGAAATATAAAATGAGTTGTCTGAACTTTGGCAATAAATGCTTTATAACTTCCATATAGAGTTGATTAAAATGAACTAAAAAAAAAAAAGGTGCTGCATTGTTGTCCTTACAAAAATTCTTACTTCAGGGAGAAAGAAATTTCCCTTAAAAATATTTCTCTGTCCCTGTATGCCCAGAAACCTAAATTGGCATAATTTAGGGAATCAGATCAGTGGCCCTATCTGAGCCAAGAGATATGAAGATTCTATTGTGAAGAATTGGCACTCTTCATCTTGAAGGGAGAAATTAAGCTCATGCTTAATTCCAAAAACGCTCCCAGAAGAGAACAGTTCCACCATCCTGTGTCCTCTGTTGCAGGCAATGGGTATAAAATCGGGATTTTCTAATCCCAACTGATGAGTTCTCCCTGCCTTCATGATGGCTCAGGACAGTCATGTGATAACAGAAGGTAAGAGCATGAATCACTTGTCCACGCCAACCTCTCAATGGTCTTTTTATTTACAAACATGACTGGGTCATATTTAGAAGTAAAACAGAGGAAATTTCAGATTTATAATAAATTGGCAAGATAATTCAACTAGCTAATTAACATGTCTCTAAAACAATGTCTAGGTATCTATACCCAGAGGCAGTAACATAGTTCCCACATACCAGAGGTCAAGTCTTACATGAGGGAGCTTTTCAAATTCCAGATTAGAGTTAATTATTCTAAACAGAATGCACTTAATTGTAGTGTTTCTATTTTGGCTTGTACATTTCCTCTGATATTTAATTGCCCTTGAGATATAATGTTTACAGGCTAGAAGCAGCAACTCTTGATAATGTCCATGATAAAGACCCACTGACAACTACAGTTCTGAATGGGCAACATTTTGTTGGTACAGGTAGGACACCCCAGTGGGATTTTCTCAGGCCTAGCACTCACATAGTAATATTATTCATCAATAGTTAAAATTTTGCATGATGGCTTCAAGGGTCTTTTAGTCACTTGCATTTTTGTGTTCTCTATCTTCTTTCACAAAACTTATTTTCTTATGTTTCATAGTTGTTGTGTTGCCATGTCCTATGAGAGCCAGTTCCCTGACCTCTTATATTTTTAAATTTCCCATAGCTCACAATTCAGTGATATTCTCTTTCCAAAGCCATGAACTCTGGGTCTCCTATTTCCCTCCAAACTTGAGTTCCATGTAAAGCAAGCTGTGAAGCAGCATACTTGAAGGGGTGAAACAAGGGTGCACATGGTGGACTATTCGTAGTTTGATTGGCAAAATCTTTAGGAATAAGTGTAGCTTAAAAATCAGAATAATTCTTCTATACAAAATTGCAATATATTCCCATATCCTTCCCTAAATAGAAAAGTGCCACCTTCTATATACATTTGGCACTAAATAAATTAACGATACATTTAAATTACCCCTGGTATAGTTAAGTATTATGTCAGTTGCCTTGAGGTAAAGAGGGGTGAATCAAATAAATCCCCTGTCTTTAAAAATGACTTAACAATGTATTTTAAACTATCAGTTACCACCCAGGAACTACAAAGGTATGAGAGTGAGGATGTAGCTAGACTTTTAATGGAGAGTTTCATCTCTCCCACATTTCCTCAAAGACTCATGGACATGTGTAATATTAACCATGGACCTAGAGAAATGTTATATTACATGACTCTTGGTTTCTTACACTGAATTTTATGCCCTTTGATATGTTTCTTTATTAAATTTTATGTAACAATGTTATAAGGGCTTGCAGCAAAACCATGTGCTTAGTGATGCATTTTTTTGGGTTTCTTGGAGGAGTATTAGGTTAGGTAGCATATAATTTTGTAACCCATGAAATAAACATAGTCCTCCATGTCAGACCAACTCTAAAATGAGGACCTTGAGGGTGTCATGCTGAGTGAAGTAAGCCAGGCAGAGAAGGACAGAAACCATATGTTTGCACTCATAGGTCTAGCAGGAAAACAAGAGAGACCTAATGGAGAACCAGGGGGAACAGAGGAGGGAGAGAGAGTTGGGGAGAGAGAGGGATGCAGAACTTGAGAGACTATTGAAAGCTGAGAATGAACTGAGGGT